>NW_020201630.1:36838-55681 GCF_001531365.2 Cynara cardunculus var. scolymus
GAGTTTACCTTCTAACTCCTTCTGTAGCATTTCAAACTTTTTCTTCTGATTTATCAACTCTTGTTTCTCTTCATTTGAGTTGCTCTTGTCATTCTCCGAAACAATGTCAAGCCACTTCCTTTTCTTAATAAGCTCTTTGGCAATTGCTGTATACTTCTTTGAAGTATTTCTTTTCTCAAGAGCAAATTGATTTTTCTCATCGTCTAAAGCCTTTTGCTTTAGATCAATGCTTTCAGACAATTTTTGTAGTTGACTCTGACAGTCTTCGGAGATGTCCTTTTTTTCTTTATCATTCTTGGCTCGTTCCAGAATGATAAGTTGCTCAAAATCCGAGATTTGCTTTAACAGCATCTTTGCGTTCAGCTCGAGAGAGTTAATCTTATTTTCATAAGATTCACGTTCAGTTCCAAACTTTCTTTCAACTCCAATGAATCTCTTCTTCTCCTTCTCAAACTCTGCTCTTTCCACATTCAAATTCTTTTCTGCTATCAGAAATTTCTTCTTTTCTAAATCCAGTAATTTCTTTAACTCACTCAAATCATTTTCTTGTTTATGAATTTTTTCAGTAAAGTCCCCAGTCTCTGTATTTTTCCTCTCATGAGAGTTCCTCTCAGCATTTAGTTCCTTTTGAACTTTTTGAAATTTAATGAACAAATCATTATTAGTCTAAATCCTTGTTTGTATCTCTTTATGACATTCTATTCTGACATCATCCAAAGAATTTTTAAGTTTATCAATTTGAGACTTGGATTCATTCTCAACTCTTTCTAACTTTTCTTTATGCTCCCGATTCAAAGATTTAATACATTTCTCACTAGCATAATTCTGAATTTTATAATTCACAATACTCTTTTCTAGCTCAGTAATCTTCTCTCTCAACTCCTTTATAATATCTGCCATTATAAAAAATTTATCAGTTAAAGGATCTATGCGATGAAATCAGATAAAAAATCAGAAAAAGTTTAAGCTCAAAAAGAATTGAAAAACACTAAAAACAGATAATACGAAATGATCCAAAAAGTAAAATCTAAACAAAAACTAAACTTCAAAGACTAAAGACACAACAARTCCAATATTATGGCCTTCCTTTCTTTTCTGCCTTCAACCCTTCTTTTCTGAAACCACAAGCAAGTCAATTACTGCTAATGCTGATGTTCGTGTGAAATTTGTTGACAAGATTGAACAGTTGATGAACAGTCCTTTCACACACGCTTTACCAGGCTGCAGTTAGATGAAATTCCAACTCTGCAGATGATTTATACAGCTATATACAACTCTTGTGTTATGACAGCAAGCTAAACCACTCAGACTGTTTTAAAAAAATTCAAGACTGCAAACTAAACTGATCAAGAAGCTGACAGTTAATAGTTCAAACAGTTAATATGACAGTTAATATTTTTCAAACCCAGTTTAATCAGCAAGTGATTTACAATCCCTTGGAAGATGAAACTCAAAACAGACAACAAGTAATTCAACAAGGCTGTTGTGAGTGATAAACCATATCCAATATGATATAGACCTCTTTGATCCTGTTTCAATGAATTGTCTTCACACCAATATCCACCTTCAAACAAATAGCAACAACACTCTAAACAGGCTTTAAGCAGTCTCCTTCTTTGTCCCAGAAAGCAAAGTCAATACTGCAAATAGCAAACAACAAGAACAAAATTAAACAAAAATGAATTACAGCTTGCAGCAGTAGCAAAAATAGATTCCTTAAAGCAATATGAACCAAATTCAGCAACCGAGTACACCTTGTACCTTTCTCTTTGTCCTACCCAATGTTAAAACAAATGATACCTTACTGCACAAACTTTTAAAGCAATATACAGACCAGCCCAGATATCTTTAATTGGAAGGGAGTTTCCACAAAGATTTTACCTGCTGTTCCAGATAGCTTCAATTATTAAAAGTAAAAAGTCTTTATCTGTTGTACATTGCTAAACTTGTCAAGACAGAACAACAAATCAATAACCAACTCACTACACAGTCTTCTAAAGCATACAACTCATAGCTCAAACTAATTCACACAAAGCATAGCTATAACTTGCTCAAAGTTTAACCCTCTCAAGCAGTGATTTAAACAACAAAAAAAATTGATTAAATCAATCAAGATGTTGTTATAGCACACTCAAGATACTAAGCTCTAAACCGCTCAACCTATGTAATTAAATCACACAGTCCAGTCCGTTCAAGTCTGATCAACACTAGTTCCTTATACAGTCAAAATCGCTTAAGCTATGATGCTTATTCGCTCACTTCATGAGGCTCAGAATCTGCTACTACAAGTACAGTCAACATCCGCTCAAGACAGCTTCTTGATGATGGAATTGACCCAAAATTTTAAACAACTCTTCAAGTGTCCTGTAATTCAAGAATAGAAACCAATCAACTCAAAGATTAAACAAAAGAATTTGATTTTGCTATTATACACAAAAACAGATGATTAGAAGGTTATTCTCTTCTTTCAAGACCAATCTTCACTCTTGGAACTTAAACCCTTTCTTTGCTTCTGGTCGAACTCTTCAACCTGCTTCACACATCCAGAATCTCAAAAACAAACAACCTGTAAAACACCCCAGATATCACAGCAAAAAAAAATCTAAAACAGATGAAATTGAAACTGGAAATCTGAGATTAAAAGCAAAATCAAACAGATTGATCTTTCAATTTGAGTCAAGAACACTGATTAATCTGTCTCTATGTATCTTGTGACAAAAACAACAAAATATTACTTATCTATTGCTTATCCGAACACTTATCCGGTGAAGTGTAAACTCTAAATCAGTCACTAATCCGGTCACTAATCCGGTCAAGAGGTGATCAGTTTAGGTATAAACCGCTCAAAGATCAACCCTAAACCTGAGATTGATGGACTTACCTGTGATTTGTGCGAATCCGCTGAAATGGTGTAGCAACGACCAATACAGCTAAATCATCGACTAAACCGCTCACCACATACAGCTAAATCGTCGGCTAAACCGCACACCACTAAACCTAATCCGTTCAAACCCTTTGAGATTGAGCGACTTATGATGAAACCTTCAGCGACAGATTCCTGTTAATCCGTTCAAGCTTTCTGCGGTTTACCTCCAGTCCGCACAAGCTGTTAAGCTAATCCGGTTAAGCTGCAATGAGGAAACAAGCGGGCTCTTATCCGGTCAAAAAAAAGATTGGGTTTTGAACATGGGCTAATAATAATATGGACGGTTTAACAAAATTCAAACAAAACTAAAATTCAAAACAGATTAAAAACTATCAAAAACACAAAAACAGAAAAAACTTTTAAAAAATGGATCAAAAACACTGGTTTTTAAAAAAAAATTAAGAACACGAAAACTTAAAAAAAAATTAAAACGATTAAATCTTGAAAATCAATGATCAAATTACAAAACTTTGTGTTTAACAAAGATTCACAATGCAATTTCGAGCAGTTTGATCATGATTTAAACACAAAAACACGAGATTTTTAACAAAAATCGGATCAAAATTAAAAAAAATGAAGAACACGAAGAACTGAAAAAAATTCAGAAAATAAAATCTTCAAAAAATCTGATTTCCTTTCCTGATTTCTTGCATAACTTGCTCTGATACCAATTGTTTGTCCCACTTCAGTGATCAATCTTCATGCAAAGCTCCATAATCATGGCAGATCTAAGATATTACTTGTAAGAACATCAAAAACACATATATGAATATTGAGAGAAAAGGTCAACACAAAATTTATTAGTCAAACCTCTATTACGGATCTTGAATATTACAATAAGCTCTCTTACTTACAATTACAAAGGACACTCCTATTTATATGGTCAAAGTACTAAACAATAGCCAAAGTCAAACCTGCCTAATAAAAGTCAAACATGATGATTTTACAATTATAGACAACATTTAACTTTCAAGACGAATAAAATTTAATACTGATTTTCAGTCCTAACATTAACACTTAGATATTTCATATTCTATAAATCGGACACCTCTTGACCGATTTATTCTAATCCGGATAAGTATTGAGCGATTTAGAATTTGAACGGTTTTTGACTTTGACTATAAATATTCGTATCATTTTTAGTTTTCACTTTTTACTCCCATTTACTATTCATCGTCGTCTCCGGTCATACATTTGGTTTATCGCTCAACACTGTTCTTGACTCTACACTGTTTCATCTCATTTCTCTTAAAGGTTCACTTTGATTCCTTGTTCATATCATTTCATTGGACTTATTCTGGACTGTTTAGACTGGTTCTGTTGATTAACTTTGAATCGAACTTAAAACGAATCATAAAAGGATAAATAATAATAATCAATTTTATCTTTGTTATTTGTTTCAAATAGAGTTTTTCGTTTATTTTTTTTATGTTTTTTTTTTGTTTCTTTTTGATATTTTTTTAGTGTGTTAGTGTTTTTAGTCTTGTGTTTGTTTTTGACCGGATTTCTCACCGAAGAATCCGATCACCCTTAATCCGGTTGATGATTTTTTTTTGGTTGTTTTTTTTCTTCTTTGTTGAAATCCGGTCACCAAATTTTTTTTTTCACTAAGTGTTTTTGTTAAGTTTGTTTGTTATTTCTTTCTTAATTTTTTTTTGTTTAGTGATTTTAATTTTTTTAGTTTAGTGATTTTTTTTTTAGTTTTTTTTTTGTATTTTGTTTCTTTTTGTTTTTGTTGTGTTGCTATTTTTTTTAATTCGAATTTCTTGAATAAAATGGGTTCTAATTTTTTAGAATTTTTACAGGTTAATAGCGGATCAGAGACATCAATCTGACGAGGAATCTCACGTTCCTTCCGTTAGATAAGACAATATTCCAATTCACCTGCCTAACCAACTCATTCCTTCTGAAACATTATTTCCACAGATAAAATACCTAGATATAAAGCCTAATAACCATGTATTCTCTTTTGTTATGCCAGCCGAATACCCTATTATCTCGGAAATTCTGAAAGGATACCCCATAGCATACTCTTTATCAGCTAATACACCTGTTCCAATGGTGTATTTACAACAATTCTGGAGTACGCTTACTTTGCAAAAAGCCGGTGATACAATTTATTTTGAAGGAGAAGTTGACGAATATGTCAGTCGTCTGATATTGAAACGACTAAGAAAAATTCTCCGTCTGCCAGGACCAGGCTCTACTGGTTTTGAAGATTTTGTATCTGATGAACAACTATGCTTAGATATGAAATGGTTAGGATACTCGGCAGAGTTGAATAACCCGACTCAATTCAAAAGACGATTCCTACCATCAATTTGGCATTTGTTGTTCTCAATTCTGATCAGATGCCTGACGTCAAAGACAGTGGGCATAGATACTTGCAGTAGCTCGTTTCTCAAATTCTTTTATGGAATTGTCTTCTCGAGAAACTATGACTATGCTTTAGTCATATGGAATGAATTGGTGGAGCTCGTCAATGCAAAAAGATTCCTGTCTAAAGCCATGAAATTTGTGCCCTTTCGAAGGTTTCTGCAACTTTTTATTAAGGCAATGATGGATGCTAATGAAAACATTCCGGCCAGATCAAATTCTAAAAAAGGGCCGACATTCGTCATGACCAGAATTCGGTAGCATACAGAAGTAGAAGATTTGGATTCTATAATGGCAATACCACCAGAACTAATTGCCTTAGCTGATCCGATTGCTCAGTGCGTTATAGATTATAGGAGAGTGATAGATCCTATAGCTCAAGTAGAACCGGTTGAACTTGTCCAAGGATCACCCCATGCCTCTGGTGTGAGAGAGAAGTTAGAGATAGAAGAGAGAGTTCAGGAACAGGGGTTACCTGAACAGGGAAGTGTGCTGAAGGAAAAAGTAATAGAGAGGGGTGAACAGGCGGGGGGAGCATCTGATCGACAAAGTACTTCATCTGCTAGTACTTCCACAACTTCTTCAAGTTCGGAAGATACTAAAATCGACAATGAGGCAGTTTCTGGTGATCATGATGATGATGATGATGATAATGATGATGGAGCGGACGACCGTGCTCAAACTATTCTTTCAGTATTCCAATTGGAACACTGGTTGATGACATAGATGACATTTTTCTAGAATATTCAACTCAACAGCCTTGTCCGAGCTTACATTCATTGTTGTTCAATATTGACGAATGTGATGATTATGATCGTATTCTTCAAGATCTTTCTAACGAAGAAGGAGATGAGGGAGTTGTAGTTGAAAATGTTGAGAGATTGAGTGAAAGGGACATAGAAGAATATGGAGAGGGTGTGAGTAGAGCACAAAAAGAGTATCAAGCTCCTTACCTAGCTGAAACACATAGTCGGGCACCCACATCTGCTACTGACATTCATTCGTTGAATGTTGGTATTGAACAAGATATAGCTAGCCCAACTATGCAAATGCACACCCCACCCATCCACTCAACTGGTTCTCAACAACCAGTTGTTTCAATTGAACATGGGGATAGAGCACATCTGCTAACTACTTCTCATTTGGAGAATGTAGTTATTGAAACAAGTAGGCCGCTGCCCCAGCCTACAACATCGATTCTGTGCACCTCGAGTCTAGAGCCGATACACATAGGTACACATGAGTCTAGAGCATCTGTTGCTCCAAGTGCAGTTCTTAGTGAACTTGTCGGAACGACCGAAGTGGTGTCATTTGACATTTCACAAGGACAGGTCGGAAGTCCTACCAATGCTAATATCATGCCAACATTGAACGTAGGCACAACAGTTTATTCAACTGTTGTTTCAACTGGTAATCTAAGTGATCCAGGTGTGAGCTTACCAGATTTGTGTCAAGGGAATATCTGGACGGCGCCCTAAAGGCTGTTCAAGAAAATATGGATGCACAAATGGCAAGTCTAAAAAGACTTCTGAAGGGGAAAGAAACGGTAGAAGAAGAGCCACCATCTGCGCCATCACCACCACATGTACCTGAGCCGTCAGTACAAGAACAAAYRGTGGATGAACTTAAATCGYTGMTRTATGCAAAATTGATGGCATCTCAAACTCCCGACGCTGAAGATGCAGACTTGGCTGGCCTCTTAAGACAACAACTGGAYRTTAACCCWTTYGTTCGAGCCTCAGAGTTTTTGKCTTTTCAAAATGTGGTTACTTCTAGCTTCTCMAAAGTTAGCAAGTTAATCACATCCAAAACCCAAGATCTTAAAAGTTCAATGGATGCCCTTGTTGAACGGGTGTCTACTTTGGAAGAAACTTGCAGATCTCAGGCCATCTCTTATAAAAGAAAGCATGACGATCCGGATGATCTAGATAGTCATGAGGAGGAGAGGAAGAGACAAAGATTGGCTGAGACATCTGAACAAGCTGCAAGGGTTGGAGATGAGCCATCTACTCAAGATGTAATTGTTGAAGCTTCTGCCCCGAAATATGTTCGGGAAAGAATAATTGAGGCCATTATGATAGAAGATGAAGAAGAAATGGAGACAAGTCCTATGATCGAGCCAATGGTTGAAAAGCCGGCGGACTCCACAGTAGGAACAAGGTTGTTATTGGACTTCTCTGCCAATGTAGGTTTCAATGATGTGTTCTCTACTACTCTGGGTGGAGAGCAAGATTTTGGAGAGGACATTGATAACATTGACGAGTCAACTGGGATTTACTTTGATTTTTAAGCTGATATAAATGATGAAGATCCAGTTTTTCCTATTCAAGATGACCGTCAGACTATTCCAGAATCTTTCACTGCAGATGTACCTGGTGTATCAGACATCCCTGCTCCAAGAGAACATGTTGATCCTATAGAAATCTTCACCAAGAATTATGTGCCATTTCACATCAGAGCGAATTTTCCTGGTTACGATAGAGAAGGAATCCGAGAGCCGTACTTAGAAGATATCTACTTTGGAATTTTTATCCGTCATTGAAAAGTTCTGAGCGGTGATAAAGTCCTTGGTATTCATCGGTAGACCAAAGACTATCGCTTAGAATACAAACACCTTTTGAAAGCCAAACGCCTACCTATTAGTGAAGTTCGTACCAAGCATCGGGTTGTCACGATCAAGCAGATTGATGCTCAAAAGCTTCTGAGAATCTGGTATCTTGTGTTTACTGTGACTAGACAGGATGGACAGATCTAGAGATTCAGTGAAGCTGATTTTTCAAGCTTATATTTGGAAGATCTAGAGTATATGTACTTCGAAATCAGAAACATGACAAACAGAAAGGAGGGAGCTCTGATTGCTCTTGATGCTATTAAAAGATTTATGCGATGTCATGTGAAGCTGGCTATGGTCATAGATGTTCAAATGGGTATCGAAGACAATCAAAGAATCATCAACCTGAAAAGACCAAATCAAGACTTAGAAGATATTGATGTTTATCATGTCTACATGATTCTTGAAAAGCCAGAGTTCGGGGTCATATATTTTGCTCAGCTTCAAGTGAAGAAATTCATGAGATTCAGTGAGTTGAACAAATATTCAAATGGTACGATAAGGTTGGTAAGAAGGGCACTCGACTTGAAAAGGGTAAACAATGACAGAGTTGCAGAATCAGAGAGCATGAGTTCCAGAGAAAGATATCTATTAATCAATGCTATAAATCTGCTCGAGGAAAAGATTCAATACAGGAACGCTCTAAGGAGATTAGAGAAAATTCTTGGACTTAGAGAGACAAAATTTACAAGAGTTCAAAAATTGAAGAGCATGTCTTGAACTAGGTGTTTAGAAACTAAATTCAGACAAGTTACATACTCCCCCTGTATCAGTGTATCATATAAATGATATTTCTTCTCAGCACAACATATGACTCACCTGCAAAATAGATTAAGTAGACTTTGGTACCCAGACAAACATGGGTCCTACTTTGTTAGTATTAGCCTGAAGGATGTTGTAACTGCCATACCATCTATTTCTATTAGATGTATTCTTTTTGGCACTTTTAACAGGTAGATCACATATGCAGTAAGAACCATACCAGTAATTATCATACTAGTTATATCCAATCCAATTGTTCTCATAGTCGTTGTTCCTGTACCATCTGTTGAACTTCTTCTTGTTGACAAAGTCATTGGTTCCGCACATAGGGCACAAAATTCTTCTCTTGCTAAGACTGATCAACTGATTAGTAGATCTCATAGTGTAAGGAAGAACAATGTTAGATACAACAGATTTATGAGACACAACAGAATCAGCTTTATTAACCCAAATTTGTTTAGTTTTTGAAAAATTATTGGGTGATTCAATGACATATCCCTTGTAAAACTGACTTTAAGTATGAGACTTGTTCTTGGAAATAGTTCATTTAGGGTTGTTTGAATAATTGTTGGATTTGACACTGGAACAGTTATAAAAGCAAGTTTTACACTAAGATTGAGAACCAATTGAGCTTTCAGCACTTGAATTAGAAAAATATTTTACTTTCTTAAGTAACTGATCTCTCTCATCAGCAACTAAATCATATTTCTTCTTAAGTTCAATTCTCATATTCAATTCAGCAACAAGTTCTGTCTTTAAATCAGACAATTTCTTTGAAGTATCCGAGAACTTACCTTCCAATTCTTTCTTCAGCTTTTCAAAACTCTTCCTTTCTTTCATAAATTCTTTCCTATCTTCTTCTGAACTTCCCTTCTCATTCTTCGAAGCAATGTCATGCCATTTCTTCTTCTCAGTTAGCTCCTTAACAATTGCAACATTCTTTTTAGCAATATTTTTCTTTTCCAAAGCAAAAACTTTCTTCTCTTCATTTAAAGCTTTCTACTTTTGAGAAATACTGTCAAACAATTTCAAATGCTTTCTTTAACATTCTTTTTCTTTCTCTTTCTTCTCTTTATCAAACTTGGCTCTTTCCAAGATGATAACTTGTTCAAAATCTGATATTTGTATTGAAAGCATTGTAGCATTCACCTCTAAATATTTTATCTTGCTTTCAAACAATTTTCTTTCAGCATCAAACCTTTTCTCAATCTCTATCGACTTATCATTCTTCTTTCTTTCTAAATTCTTTTCCGTATTCAGTTCATTCTCAGCTTTATTGACTTTCTTTGTCACCTCATACTTCTCTTTGATCTGCTTTATTCTTTCTTCCTCTGACTCTTTTCTTTCAGATTCTAAAATCTTTTCAAGTTCATAAATCCTAGACGTCAGATTGGATATGTCTTTTAATAGATCAAAGTCTCTCTTTTGACTTGCATTGAAATATTTATCTTTTCTTCAAGGAGTGCATCAATCTCAGCTTGAAGAAACTTCTTTTCTTCTTTAAATTTCTTTATCTCTTGTTTCAACTCTTTAGCCCAATCTAAGTTAGCATGACACTTATAAAGTACTTTCATGTATGTTTCTTTTTGTTCTTTCAAATTATTCTCCAATTCAAAAAATTTCTCCTTCAAAACATTGTTTTCTCTCTCAAAAAATAATGTCATTTCAGAATACAAGAATGATTGATCAAATAAAGAATCTCTGCAGTTCAAGAGATTGATCAAAGAAATAATATCCAATAATATCTCAAAAATCCACACACAAATTCTTTTTACAAATAAAAATCAACACTTAGAATCAAGATGAAAACACACAAAGTGAACACTTATCAATTTTCAATTAATATCAACCAAAAATCAACAAGACAAAACTGGTCAAAAACTCGGTCAAATATGGTTAAGGAACTTGGTCAACAAACTTTAAACACAACAAATTGGTCAAAAAGATAACCAAGTCAACTCAAAAGAAATGAATTTGTCCGTAGAAGAAATACAGACAAAATGAATATCAATTTGCTATATTTTTTTTAATTTTTTTTAGTTTAGTGATTTTTTTAGAGTTTATTTTTTTTTGTATATTTTTTTGTTTTTGTTTTTGTTGTGTTGTTATTTTTTTAATTCAATTTTCTTGAATAAAATGGGTTCTATTTTTTTAGAATTTTTACAGGTTAATGGCGGATCTGAGACATCAATCTGACGAGGAATCTCAGGTTCCTTCCGTCAGATCAGACAATATTCCAACTCACCCGCCTAACCAACCTATTCCTTCCGAAACCTTATTTCCACAATTTAAATACCTAGATATAAAGCCTAATAACCATTTATTCTCTTTTGCTATGCCAGCCGAATACCCTATTATCCCGGAAATTCTGAAAGGACACTCCATAGCATACTCTTTATCAGCCAATACACCTGTTCCAATGGTGTATTTACAACAATTCTGGAGTACGCTTACTTTGGAAAAAGACGGTGATACAATTTATTTTGAAGGAGAAGTTGACGAATATGTCAATCGTCTGACATTGAAACGACTAAGAAGGATTCTCCGTCTGCCAGGACCAGGCTCTACTAGTTTCGAAGATTTTGTATCTAATGAACAACTGTGCTTAGACATCAAACGGTCAGGATACTTGGCAGAGTTGACTAACCCGACACAGTTCAAAAGACGATTCCTACCATCAATCTGGCATTTGTTGTTCTTAATTCTGAACAGGTGCCTGACGTCAAAGACAACGGGCATAGATACTTGCAGTAGCTCGTTTCTCAAATTCTTTCATGGAATTGTCTTCTCGAGAAAATATGCATATACAGATTCTGATCATGCAGGATGCAAAACTTGATTGAAAGAGTACATCAGGGAGTTGTCAATTACTAGGAGACAAGCTCATAAATTGGACTTCAAAGAAGTAGAACTGCGTCTCTAGCTCCACTGCTGAACCAGAGTATGTAGCCGCAGCCAGTTGTTGTTCCCAAGTAATCTGGATAAAAACTCAACTGAAAGACTATGGCGTTGAGTTTAACAAGATTCCAATTCTGTGTGACTCGGAAAGTGCCATCGTGATCACAGCCAATCCTGTGCAACATTTTAAAACAAAGCACATCGGCGTACGCTACCATTTCATCAAGGACCATGTAGAGAAAGGTTTGATTCAAATGTTTTTCGTTAGTACAGATCATCAACTTGCTGACATTTTTACAAAGGCTCTTAATGAAAAGAGATTTAACTTTTTGGTTAGCAAGTTGGGTATGCTCAATCTTCACTAACAAAGATGGAGCCTCTGCATCCATCTGAGCATACTTCTTTTGTTTTAAGTTTTGATCCATGAGATAGAGCCTCTTTCTCAAGTCTAAAGAGTCTCTGTATAGTACATACAGAGTCTCTGTACCTTGTTCATCATGCTTGTGCATTACTTATCATTTATGATACAAGCATAGTTCAAGGGGGAGCAAATCAAGCAGAGCTAAAGTCGAGGGGGAGCATTAGATCATGTATCATACAGAGCCTCTGTATGTACTATACAGAGCCTCTATCTCAAAAAAAATTATGATTATAGGACAGAGCCTATGTATGTACTATACAGAGCTTCTGCCTCTAAACATAACAAGTTTGCTAAACATAAGACACATATAGTCCAACCATGAGCCTCTGTATGAGATCCTAAGGTATGTTATCTTTCATTTAAGTACTACTCTGGGTTCTTTTTCAAATTTTATTAACCAATCTAAGCACAATAATTCTGTATTCAAATACAGAGCTTCTGTCTCATGGTTGTTGTTTCGTTCAAACCAGAGTATAAATACTTGTTAAATTCTTCTTAAGGTTTTTAAAATATATTATTTTTAAAAGGAAGGCATACAGTTCTTATTTGTTAAATATTTTAATTAGAATGCCATTTACCAAAGCGTCATCGCCTGTTATCTTAATTTTTCAAATAAGGGAGGCGCCATATAATACCCGTAAGATGTGTGTGTGTGTGTATATATATATATATATATTAAGTTTGGGTTAGTTTCGGAAGTTGACCAAACTTGAGGGGTTAGTTCTGCATAACTCGCTTTAACTTTGCAATTTGGATGATAGGCTTGGGCTTGGGCTTTTGTATATTAGGGTTTAATTAGGGTTTTTTTTTCCTTATATTTAAACCTAACCCTAATCTTTTTTTTAACCTAATTCCTACTCCCTAACCATAATTCCTCTAATTGTGATAATCGTTAGAGAGAAACCCTAAGAGCTTGGAATAGTCCATTGATAACCTAGAAGGGAACCCGACGGCCAAAAGCAAGCAAGGTTCCATCGATTTCTTGTCGGTTTGAGGTAGGTTTTTGTCCCTTTCTCTAATCTATACATTTAGTAGTTGGGTTATAAATTTTGGGATTGTTCCGATGACTCGAAGGCCAATGGCAGCAACTAGGGGTTTGTCAAAATCGTCTTTAAAACCCCAAAATTCTTCTATTTTTCTCTCGAATTTAATCCTATATGTGCTTAATGTTGGTGCATAGTATGGATATATATATATATGTATATATATATATATATATATGTATATGTATATATATATATTAATAAGATTTAGTTGAGTTTAGTTACTTTATTAGTCGTTAAGGGATTTAGTTTCGTTTTGCCATTAAGTTATCAATTAGGATTAATAGTAAGTTTGGGTGTTTGTTTAGGGCAAATATAAAGGAATAAACTTTGGGAATTGATAAGTTTTGTGAAGTTTAAGGTACGGATTCTTAATTCTATTCATTCATTTGATTCGTTTACATTTGCTTACGAGCCCTTAAGCTTTCTTTCAACTCCGATTGATTGACTCACGATTATTGATATTCTTTTTGTACTGCATTTCCATTCACTTGCAAWTGTTCTATGTCGTATATATCGTAAGAAAACCACTTTCTAATCATGTTATTTAAGTGGGTCAATGTTGGTACAAGTATGTGTTTTCTCCAAAATAATACGTTTATTTGTTTGGTAACATTTTGGTATGATTTTTACCTCTAAAAGTACGTATGTTGGTACTTTTGATTGATTATGTATTCTTCGAATTGAGTCTCTTTATATTGCGACTACTTGCTTATTCAACATAATTCCTTACTTGACCTGTTTGACTTTGTTATTTATTGACCTTATGTAAGACGTATAACGTCACATTCGTTGTGACAACTCAACTCTGGGTAACTCGAGCTACTAACCACCTATGGGGGTACCATAGGCACGTCATTGTGGCACTGATGGCGTGACACTAACCGTGGCAGTGTGATCAGTCCACGACGTCTCCTCTTTTGTGCTCTTGTGAGAGCTATTTTGGTGTGATGAATATTAGATTTAGGAGGCGTATGGGTCGGCCCTAGCACATGTGATTCGTTTGTAGGGTGGATGTCGGTGTAGTGTCCAACGCCACATCTCACATTTGGTAYGTGTGGATCTGCAGTCCAACGTACAGGCCTGTGTGGCCATATGTCTGACACTTGTCATGTTAGTTAATATGCAAGTGTATGCGTTTTCGAGCTCGATTTGTCCCTTCATATGATTTCGTGTGATTATGTTATTTGTTGATTTTCTAAGATTTTGGTACTCGTTTGGTTCGATTTTGGCATGTTTGCTTTACCATTTTTCTATATTTGTTTATCCGTTYACTGGGCATTTGGCTCAGCCGTGTTTTCTTCTATTCCTCACGACAGGTAATCAAGGGGGCGGCTAAGTCTTGTGGCAGAGAGTAGACCAGGATTTTGGTTTCAAGGTTTCGAGAGGTTTAGAACTATGTTATTTCGCTTATTAGAATCTTTTTCTTTTGGCTATTAGATTAGATTTCCTTTAAGGGTTGTTTTTGGATTGCCCTCGGTTGTTGGAGGATTTTGGAAGTGGTTGTTTAGAGACCTTTATATCTTATTTGTAGATATATTCAATTTCGTTGTTGGAAGATTTTATTTTTTTGTATTGGAGACTATATTTTGGAGGTTTTATATAGCAGCTCCGTTACGTTTTGAAGTAACCTCCCTTCCTTCGGAATGGGGGTGTTACACGCCATTTGCAGATGGAAGGCCACGTGGCATCTCCCCACAGGCGCAAGAAAAACCGCTTCAGTTTTATGACGTTTGGGGGGCGCATTTCACTCAAGTACTCTATTTTTTTTCTATTTAAACAAATCTTTTTCCCCCAATTTTTCTTTTACGCCTTCAAATTCTCTCAAGAACTTTCGTCGTCTTCAAGCTCTTGAACCGCCATTGACAACCTTCAAAACGCTTTTTGGAACTCTAGTATTTGGTGGAATCGTTCAACATCATTCTCCAAGTAAGTAAATCAAATCTTTCTCCAGATCTGTTAAAGAATCAAGAACCGATTCTTTCCAAACCCTAGCTTTTCAAAACCCTCTTCCAAACCTGCAACTATGTCTTCCTTAGACTCAGGAAACTCTCAAACTCACACCACAACTCTCAAAACCGTGGAAGAAACCAGCCAAAATGTGGTTCCACTTCCACTAAAACCAAACAACCATGCCTTTCAACTCTCCTTAGACAGTTTTGACCCAAAAGTTCATCCTGTCGTTGACATCCATCAACACCATTTCTTGAACCCTGCACTTACGCACGCTGATGATCTTTTTCCTGAGCGTTTTCTCCAAGAATTCTAGCAAACTTGCTTCGTTACTTAATCCCAATGAGGGATTGTTGGAAATTTCTATGTACCATCTTCCAAGGAGTTCATCACTGTCATAATTTCAAGGTCCCTATTTTTGCGAGTTCTACAAATTCCAACCAAGACGGATCTTGGATTGAATGAATATGCTCCTCTCCCATCTGGGGATGAAATAGTGTTGTTCTTGAAGTTCTTGGGGGTACAACAAGGCGATCCAATACCCTTCTCAATACCGCCGATAGTACCTGCCCCCAATGTGGAACACAATGTTCACATTGGTGAATTGCTCTTTGAGTGGGAAGATTGGAAGTTTGGACATGTGCTCAACCAACATTCTCCAAATAAGGTATGGCATCTTCTTTGACCTATCGTTGGACTACTCCTTGATCCTCTACACAAAGTTCAAGGCTGTTGTTCCCAAAAAGTGCCAGAAGGTGGCTAAAGGAAAGGACTTGCCAACGCTCCTGTTTCCTCATTTTCTGGGTCTTCTTCTAAGACCCATTCTTGACGAACATGACATTGATGTGGCAAATCTACCTGTGCACAAGGTGAATGTGCTTACGCACTACAAACCCACTGTCAACAAAGAAGGATATGCAACAGAGAGGCCTATTCTGATGAAGCTCTTAACATACATGAAGACGAGGGAGGTTATGAGAGCATACAGACGTGTACGCGAGGCACTAGAACCAGTGTCTCGAACCCCAGCACACATAGTATCCAACCAAGAGGATGAGGGAACAGAGGATACACAAAGGCCTCATGCAGAGGAGGAGGAAGTGAGGTTAGAGAAGGAGAGAGAGAAAAAGAGAAAGAGGGCAGAAGCAAGAAAGAAGAGAGTTGAAAAAGAGAGGATGAGGAAGGAAGAGGAAGAAAGAGAAGGGAGAGCAAAACTAGAAGAGATTGCTTGTTTGAAAGAAGAAGAGGAGCGAGCAAAAAGAGCAAGACAATAAGAGATTGCACGATTAAAGGAAGAAGAGAGAATCATAGCAAAGGAGGCCAACAAATATTTGGAGCACTCCTCGAGCTCTGAAGAAGAAGATGACCAAGAGCATCATGATGATGTTGTTGGGTCATATGAAGAAAGTGAAGGGGACGACGCCCTTGATCATGATGTGGGCAAGAAACATTTAAATATCCCCTCCATTCTGAACTGACGATGAAGTAAGGGGCACAGATGTACCAGTTACCGGTGTACTAGCTCCGGCTTCTTCCTGATGTTCAGGATCCCTTATAATTTCTAGGTTATTTGTAACCGAGCGTCCCAACAAATTTACCAAACTCTCTTGGAATTTTCCGAACTCAGCTAGCATTTCCTGAGTAATAAATCCGGGGTCAGAAACATTGTGTCCACCCCTTGCTTTTCCTCTACCACGACCAGACATTGAACTTTCTTGGGCCTATAATTCCTGTTCCATATGAGTTTCTTGTCAGATACTTCTACCTCTTCCTCGACCCCTGCTACGACTTCGCGAGTCTATTGTCATTACATTTTTCGGGTCTTCCCCTTGAGTTACATTTCTTCTTCCCCAACCTCTTCCATAACCGGTAGAGGTCCTTTCCGATTGATTAGGATTTTCTGCCATTTCTCAATGTATGTCTCTTTCTGCCACATTTAAACACATATGATTATTCACATAATCAAAACATAATAACACATTTATCCTCAAGTCTATCCATAACTCAATATTATATCAGTCATATATAATCTATCTTTCTCATAATAGGTTCAGCAAAAACATATTCCCATGTTCATAGTCCTAGTGAAACCTATTATCATAACTTCCACACCTCTAGTTTAAGTCTAAGTATTTTGCAAATACCCAGGTCCCTTAAACTATGGCTCTGATATCAACTGGGACAACCCAGAATTTCCACACATGGATAATCCACATAATCAAATTCTTAATACAGAGTGTAATATTTTTTACAAAACATGGGCTAACAAAAACTTTGTTTAATACATTTATGTGCATCTAAATATCATCGTTCAAACTTTTCCCTTGCCTTTATCTTGTGATGTATGATGACCTGCAAAACAGGTTAGTCCAACAACTGAGCATTAGACCCAAGAGGTCTAGTGAATGTACAAATCTCATATAAATAACTTGCATTCCAAACTAACAGTTTAGAATCAAACCTGTACAAACACAAATATTTTATCCACATTTGTTATAGACTCTTTTCCTCTCGCGGTTGCACCGCCATTTCATCTCTCTCACGGTTACACCGCCATTACATCTCTCTCGTGGCTACACCGCCATTTCATCTCTCTCGCGGTTACACCGCCATTACATCTCTCTCGCGGTTACACCGATATTTCATCTCTCTCGTGGTTACACCGCCATTACATCTCTGTCACGGTTACACCGCCATTTCATCTCTCTCGCGGTTACAAATAAACCAGTACTGGAATTATACCAAAATCAACCGGATATGAAATCCGGAAAATCATCCAGAGATGTAATCCATACATCATTGTTTGGATATCTAATCCGCACAACACATGATGATGCTTTATGGTTCAAGGTTACCCGATTAACACTTGGGCGATTTAAATTTAAACTACTTAAAACTTAAGCGATTTAGCCAATAACCCAGACAAACCTTGACCGGTTTATGATGTAGACCAGATGTCACTTGACCAGTTTAAGAAAATACTTCAGTTATCTTTGAGCTGTTTAGATGAACCTGAACGCCCCTTGTCCGGTTTAAGGAAAATCCCGGACACCTCTTGTCCGGTTTAGATAGGACCCCGGACACCACATGTCCGGTTTAGGTAAATCCATATAATATATATATATATAATGAATCATAATAAGTAAATTCCAAAGTGTCACACCCCGCTAAAGCGGAAACACGGGGTATGGCAGGTAGAGTCTCATAACAATAGTGTATAAACAACACAACCATACAATTTAAAACATAAATACGAAATAATTAAAGTTTACAATCCCACATACAAGTTTGCAACACTAAACATAAAATAAGATTGAAATTTCTAAATGTGACACGTCTTCAAACATGTGTCACCGAAAATCTTTCTTACTCTGAAAAAGCATGTCAAACAAGTGTCAACTACAAGAGTTGGTGAGTTCACAGGGTTTATATGTATAAAACGATTTTAAATGCAGTAAATCTTATTTATAAAATTTATGAGCAATGACTTGAAAACACAACATACACATGATTTATATTGTTGAGCCACTACTAAACCTAGCCATGCCCTCAAGAACTGCCCCAGAGGTGGTAGCGAACCWCAAGTATAGAACATTCTTACGAACTACTTCAGCGGTGAGGACTCGAACCCCACATGTGTAGAACTCATGCCGAACTACCTCAGTGGTGACCACTTTGTGTCACATAAGTTAGCACTCCTAACGGACTACCTCAGAGGTGACCGCTTTGTGTCACATGTGTAGAGCAAATTAAATGACCAAGTGCACCCCTATTCAACGGCAACCAGGTGGGTGTGACAACCAAATAGCGCTATCCACAAGAATCATAGGCTCGAAAGAGTTAATAGTAGTGT
>NW_020201631.1:0-1133 GCF_001531365.2 Cynara cardunculus var. scolymus
TCTTTACATCCATCTAAAAGACCTTGAAGTCTCTATGGGCAACAAAGGCTAGAAAGAGTCGAATTGCTTCGAGTCTAGCCACTGGTGTGAAGGTTTCATCATAGTCGATTCCTTCTTCTTGTTTATAACCTTGAGCAACAAGCCAAGCCTTATTGCGGGTTACCACGCCATCTTCATCCAACTTGTTGCGATAGGCCCATTTGATGCCTATCACTGATTTGTCAGATGGTCGTGGGACAAGATACCAGACTTTGTTCCTATCAAACTCAATGAGCTCTTCTTGCATAACAAGAACCCAACTAGGGTCAGAGATAACATCATTGATTTTCTTGGGTTCAATTAAAAAAAGAAAGTTGACGAAGAGACATATATTACCTAGACCACGACGTGTCTTGATACCTGCATCTGGATCACCAAGAATTTGATGAATCAGATGGATTTTAATCCATCATTGAGCCGGTAGAGGAGCTTCATCTGAATAGGTAAGTTCAGGTATGGAAGATGAGGCTTCAGCAGCAGTTTCTTAAGCAATAGGGATTATTGCTAAAGGAGCCTCAGATTCAGCAACTGAAACAAGTTCAGAAACTGAAGGCATTTCATTCACTGATGGATCAGTGATTGAAGTAGAAGGAGGAACACAGCTAATAGGCACTGCAGCGATCTCTGAAGAAGATGCGATGGAGTGACTAGCAATAACTGGAATAATGAGTGGATCATCTTCAGCTTCGAGAGATTTAGTGTTAAGAGGAGCACTGTAAAAAGCTTCAGGTTGTCCATAGTGAGAGAACATCCAGTTTTCTAATTCATCCTCAACATTTGAGATGGATTTTGAATTAGCTGATTGATATTCATCAAAGGTGACATGAATAGATTCCTCTATTGTTTATCTTCGTTTGTTGAAAACTCTAAAGGCTTTGGATACAGAAGAATATCCAAGAAAGATTCATTCATCATCTTTGGGATCGAACTTTCCAAGTTGGTCGCGGTTGTTGAGAATGTAACAAGTACAACCAAATATATGAAGAAAGCTTATGGAAGGATTTCGTCCATGGAAGAGTTCGTAGGCTGTCTTCTTCAATCTTTTCACGATCAACGATTGGTTTTGAGTGAAAAAAGCGGTGTTGACAGCTTCA
>NW_020201631.1:1263-16667 GCF_001531365.2 Cynara cardunculus var. scolymus
AAGTTGTGAGAGATTCCCTTGTCCTCAAAGAAGTTATCCGTAGTACTATTTTTTAATTTAGTACCATGGTCACTTCTGATAGATCGTACTTTAACATCTTTTAATACTTCTATCTTTTTGATGAACGAAACGATTTATTCAGGTGCTTCATCCTTGGATCTGAGAAAGAATACCCAAGTGTRYCTGGCATACTCATCAACAATGACAAGTGTGAACTTTTTTCCAGCTAGGGATTGCACGTTGACTAGACCAAAGAGATCCATATGCAATAGCTGAAGAGGCGCTGTCACTGAAGAGATTTTCTTCGACTTGAAGCTAGCTCTTGTGTGTTTTTCTTTTTCACAAGCTGAGCAAAAGAGATTCCTTTGCAAATGAGTGTTGAGGAAGACCAGTGACAAGAACATTTATTGATAGCTCATTGAGTGTCTTGAAGTTGAGATGAGATAGCCGTTTGTGCCATAACCAGTTAATATCTGATGAGGCTTTGAAGAAAAACCAGCTATTCTCGGTGAGGGAAGAATTCATGTTGATGATCTATACATTCTTTAGACGAGAATCGGTTAGAGCAACCTTATCATCTTTGTCAAGATCATGACATGAATTCTTTGAGAATTTAAGTATATAATCTTTATCACACAGTTGGCTGATGCTAAGAAGATTGTGCTTCAGTCCTTCACCCTATGCAATGCGTTTGAAAGTTGTTGCACCATTGTTTAATATACCAAAACCTTTGGTATATCCTTTTTCGTTTCTACCGAAGGTTACGGAAGGTCCTCTTTCTTCCTTGAAGTGAGTTAGAAGAGATTTGTCTCCAGTCATATGTCTTGAACAACCGCTGTCCAGATACCATTTGTCTTTGACATCCTGTACAAGGAAACAAAATAAGAATGCTATTGGCGCCCAGCTATTGGGGTCTAGCTTTGTTAAAGGCTTCACCGTCTGATGCTGAAGAACCGACATCAGAAGATGGCATCACCAAACCTGAGGAGGTTTGAGTGGGAAGAGGAACAACCTCTGACACTACAAAGGTAGTTTTAGTGGAAGTCTTCACTGAACCTAAAGACGCTTCAGTGGTAGGAAGTCTGATACTGAAGATTTTTCAGCAGGAGTTGTCTTCGCCGAGCCTGAAGAAGAGGCTTCAACGGTTTTCTTCACCTTGGTTGCTAGTGTAGCCTATGTGGATGATTTTGCATTGGTTGATTTCTCAGCTTTGGCTACTTTCTTGCCCTTAGCTGGTGAACCATCTTTGGCGACAGAAGGACACTTGCTGGCAATATGTGTTTTCTCACCGTAGTGTTTACACTTCTTAAGGCTAGGAGTAGGTTTAGGGCCAGGAAGTATTATACTAGAAGTGGGACCAGCTTCAAGAATTCCCTTTTCATTGGTTCTAGGAGGAACCTTTGAGGAATTGGATTCCTTAGGTGAAAAGTTCACCTTGAGCTGTGACTTGGATTTCTGATGGGATTCGGATTTCCTAGTCCCTGAGGAAGAAGAAGCTTTACAAGCTGAAGGAATAGACCTAGATCTATTAGACTTGTTAGACTTCTTAGGAAGGGATGTTGTGACAACGGATTTACCTTTGTCTTTGCACCCAGAACTCGAAGGCGTTCCTTCAAGATGACTCTTAGTAAAAGAGGAGGACTGAGAGGAAGAAGTGTTGGGAATAGAATAGACGAAGGTACCAAACTTGAGCATGGACATGTCTTTAACACATTCTTCCTAATCATAGGAGAATCCTAGACCAGTCTTTATCTTGGCGGGGATCTGAGCGTTAATGATCTCAGAGGCCTTGATGGAAGCTTTGCACCACCCTTCAATTGTAGCTTTTTCGGCCTTGAGTTCAGCGATGGTTCGCTCACGCTCAGCGATAGCCTTCTCATGTTCAACAGTGATGGCTTGCTTTATAATATCCTGATCTTTAAGATTTTCCTTAACAGAGGTCAGTTCTTTGATCTTAAAATGACAAATCTTCAATTGCTCTTGAAGATCAACGTTAAGCATTTCAGCTTTCGATTTGCCATTGAGGGCATTGTAAAGATCAACCGTCAGCGTATCCAGTGCAGAAAGACTAGAAGAAGAAAAAGGTTCATTCAGGAAACATACCTGAGTAGAAGAAAAAGATGGCTCAGAGGAAGTAGATGTTTCTGAAGATCCTTCATTTGCATTTATGGCCATCAAGCAGACATAAGCTTTATCCTCCTCATTCGAAGATGATTCATCGGATGACTCAGCCCAGTCATGCTCTTCAGCTATAAGGCATTTAGCCTTTCGCTGGTTGTTCTTTATCTTCTTGTACTTCTCCTTCAGTTTTGAGTACTTCTCATCTTTTGTCCTGAAGGAGGAAGAAGCTTTAGAAGGTGGCGTCGCAGTCTTCTTTGATCTGCATTCACCTGCAAAGTGTCTGGGCCAGTGACAGTTGTAGTAGACAGCTGAAGCCTTGTCTATTCTTTCAGACTTTGGCTTTTCCCTGAGGGACAGCTGAGGAGATCTGCGAAAGTTGCTCTTACTGGTGAACCTCCTAAATGTCTTAGTCAGGAGTGCCAGGGACTCATCAAAATCTGTTAAATCAGATTCTGGAATGTCCTCAGAGATAGAAGAATCTATCTTCGTGATAACAACGGGAGGAAGAGAAGAAACAAATAGGGTAGAAGAAGTTTCAACTGAAGAAGCTTCAGAGATCAAAGCCAGAGGAGAGCTTTTCATTTCCCTGGATTCTTTTACAAGATTCCTTTTCAGTTGACGAGATTGCTCATGATTAAGCAGAATCCTATATAAAGTAGAAAGAGAAAGAATGGACATGTCATTTGACATCTTGAGACACATGGAAAATGTGTCCCATGACTCAGGAAGGCATTCTAGAAACTCGGTTAAAGTTTTAGAATTAGAATATTCCTTGCCAACAGCCCTAAGATCAATAAGAAGGTAGTTAAATCTCTATTGTACTTCAGACAGTGTCTCAGACTTTCCACAGAGAAAGCTTTCATACTGTCTTACTAGATTGATCTTTCTAGTCTCTTGAACCTGAGTGGTTCCTTCATATTGGACACAAAGTGTGTCCCACATGGATTTAGAAGTTTTGAGTATCATCACTGAATGATAAATCTCATCAGGAAGAGACATAACTACTATAGACCGAGCACGCGTGTCTATAGCTATTTTCTTCTTGTCCTCATCGCTCCATTGATGTGGAAGCTTTGGAATCTGCCGTTCAGGAATGCGGCAGTCGTAGCTGTTGCTGGAACAACCGGAGCAATAACAAATGGAATATATGGTCCATTTTCTATATAATATGGAATTTTAGGATCCCCACTTTTCAAAAAGAGTGACATCCGGTTCTTCCAGAGACTAAAGTTGTCACGGACAAACCGGAGAGGTTTGGCAAGAGAGCCATTATCTTTTGTGTGTGTGTTTGTAATTTGTAAAGCCATTTGTAAGCGGTAAAGTTATCTAAGAAAAGAGATAAACTAATATTGAAAATAGCTAAACATAAAGAAAGAAAGAAAACACTGCTCTGATACCACTTGTTGGTCCTTGAGGGTCTACAAGAATAGTAAAACAGTTTGTAGAAGGGTGGGGGACGAATACAAACCCAATATTTTTAATTTAAAATATATATTGATAAAGTAGATCAATACAGATTTTACAAGATTATTTGAGGAAAGATAAGGTGATAAAAGCATATTTAAACAATCTTTAGTTACACATTAAGTCTTAGCAAATACAAGAAAAGAAATGCTGAAGAGAAGATCCTTTACTTAAGCTAGAAAATGCTTGAAGTAAGAATTAGGGTTAGAGAGTGAGTTGCGCGCACTCTGCATGGAGAAGAAACACTTCTATTTATATCCAATGTATTAAATGAACATTTAATGCAATAAGATAGGGTTAGAGTGCGTGTCAAGCCTTAAGAGGAAGGCTTGTCCTTTGCTACAGTGAATAGTACAAAAAACACTACTCATGAGCAGACATCCTTACCTAAAGTTGGTGGACAATAGAGTCGACTAGTCGGCTCCGTACCGTACCAACTTTCATAAGGGTATGGGTTTTGTTCTTTGTGTGTATAAGGACAAGACAACGACAATCGTGCTAAGCAAGCTTCCTTTGATTGCTGAATACTGGAATGACCTGAAGGTCTCTTCATCATTTGCTGAAGCTTGAGCAGTCTTCACACATATGTAGACGGGCTTGTAATCACTGAGTACCCCTTCAGATCACGTACTTGCCAGTCTCTAATCTTCAGTTTCAGTCTTCGACGTTTGCTGAAGGTTCTTTGGTGTTAGTGTTGTCTTCTTGAAGTATTGCTGTCTCTGATAGATTTACAATGCAAGTTTTTCAGCGATCACTGAACATACTCAGTGAAGGTCGTTGGAACTGAAAAGATAGAAACATAAGTACAACGTATAAGTGAAAAGGGATTATCATCAAATCACTGAGAGAGAGGATCAACAAAGGTGTTGTGGATTGCGTCAATGCCGGTGAGGTGATGCCAAGTAGAATCGGACAACGGGTTGCATTGCCTGCAAGTTTCATCGGAGGACCACATGACATGCGGCGACGATTTCTTGATGACATGACTTTAGTGCAAGATGATGGGAAGCCTGATATATTCCTTACAATGACGTGCAATCCAAAGTTTCCTGAAATCCTTAGAGAGCTGTTGCCGGGTCAGACCGCACCCGATCGGCCAGACCTTGTTGCAAGAGTTTTTCGTGCGAAACTAGAGGATATGAAAGACCAACTCTTCAAAAAGCACATCCTCGGTAAAGTCGGGGCATATGTTTATGTCATCGAGTTTCAAAAGTGTGGTTTGCCGCATGCCCATTTTCTTCTGATAATGACACCCGAACACAAAATGACCAATCCAGATCATTACGACAAGAGTGTGTGTGCTGAAATTCCGGAACCAACCAGGTATCCCCAAATGCACGAACTGGTCATCCAACACATGATGCATGGTCCTTACGATCATTTACGACCGTCCAGTCCTTGTATGCAAGGTGAGCCGAAAAAATGTCGTTTCAGATATCCCAAACAGTTCAACGACAAGACGATGCAAGCTGAGGACTCATATCCATTATATCGTCGGAGAAATAGTGGAATTAATGGAATGTACGAGGCAACATTCTGGATAATAGATGGGTGGTCCCGTATAACCCGAAGCTGTTAATGATGTTTAATTGTCATATCATGTTGAGGCTTGCTCGAGTATAACATCTGTGAAGTATGTCTTCAAGTATGTTTACAAGGGTCATGACAAACAAGTTGTTCATATCGAGTCAGAGGAAGAAAGGGTCATTATTAACGAAATTAGAAGGTTCCAAGATGTACGTTATGTCTCCCCTCCCGAGGCGATATGACGGATTTTTAGCGTCACACTTTCTCAAATGCACCCTTATGTGATGGCGTTGCAACTCCATCTCTCTAACAAACAGATGGTTAGGTTTAGAGATGACGATATAATGACAGATATTGTCGATAGAGAGAGAGAGATAAGCGAACGATGTTGACTGCATTTTTTGATAGGAATAGAACATATATGAGTGCAAGAAAATCTTTGTACAAAGACTTTCCAAAACACTACACATGGAATTGGAGCACGCGTCGATGGAATCCCCGAGAAAGAGGATCAATGAAAGGCCGACTTGTGTCTGCAAATCTAGCGGAAGGAGAGCGATTCTATCTACGCCTACTTTTGTCATATATTACTGGACCTACTTTCTTTGAAGATCTATACAGTTTTAACGGCTTACTGCACCCTACATTTCGCAAAGCATCTCTTGAGAGAGGGTTAATAGAGAACGATGACAACTTATCCCAATGTCTTGGAGAGGCCTCCTTATTTCAATTTCTGGCTGCTCTTAGGAGGTTATGTGCCACGATGTTGATTTATTGTGAGCAAGGAGATGTTCGTAGGTTATGGGATGACCACTATGATTCACTTTCTGAAGATTATACGCGACAAAGTGAAAGTGCTAATCGAGTCCGTAATATGGTTCTAACTGATATCCTCGTTTTTCTACAGTCTATGGGTAAAAAGTCTTGATGATTTCGATCTTCCAATGGTTGATGAAAATTCCAATTTTCAATCTGGAGAATTTCATGAGGTACAAGAGGAATGCTCTATAGCTGTGGAAGATGAACACTTGCGTGCCCGAGACTCTCTGAATTCCGACCAGAAATACGCATATGATGAGATCATGAGGCACGTAGACGAGGATTGTCTAGGAGTGTTCTTTATAGATGGTCCGAGTGGAACCGGGAAGACTTTTTTGTACAAAGCTTTGCTTGCCAACATCCGTTCACGTGGTCTTATTGCTCTCGCAACCGCTTCGTCAGGTGTTGCTGCCAATAATATGCCTGGAGGGAGAACAGCTCACTCTAGATTCAAAATTCCTCTCAACCTTGATAATAACTCAATGTGCAACATAAAAAAACAAAGTGGAGCTACTCAATTGATTCGAGATGCAAAAATAATCATCTGGGACGAAGCATCGATGGCAAAGAGGCAAGCAGTAGAGGCGCTCGATTGAACAATGCAAGACATCATAGGGGTGGCATTCCCATTCGGCGGAAAGATAATGGTTTTGGGGGGTAATTTTAGACAAGTATTACCGGTCGTGAGGCATGGAACCCGAGCACAGATTGTAGATTCTAGCTTACGGATGTCACCTCTTTGGGCAACAATTAAAAAGATACGATTAATGCTCAATATGAGAGCACGCACAGATCCGTGGTTTTCAGAATTTTTATTAAGAGTCGGTGATGGAGATGAAGAAGCGGTGGACGAAAGCTTTATTCGCATACCGGACGACATGACCATTCCCTATACTGATAAAGATAAGTCAAAAGATGCGCTGATTGACGCAATCTTTCCATCTCTACAAATCAACGGAGCTGATTCGGATTATATCATTTCGAGGGCGATATTGTCAACTAAAAACGAGAATGTCGATGAGATTAATGATCAATTGATCGACAAGTTTTCTGGAGATGAAAAAATATACTACAAATTCGACGAAGCAGAAGATGATAAGAACAACATCTATCCGATGAAGTTCTTAAATTCTTTAACTTTAGTGGTTTGCCTCCTCATTACCTTCTTCTCAAGATTGGATGCCCAATAATACTGTTACGAAATATCGATCCCTCGAATGGATTGTGTAATGACAGTAGATTGATATGCAGAGGCTTTCAACAGAATGTCATCGATGCAGAAATAGCTGTTGGTCAGCATGCTGGAAAGAGAATATTTTTGCCGAGAGTTCCCTTATGTCCGTCCGAAGACAACATGTTCCCATTTAAGCTGAAGAGAAAACAGTTTCTAATTCGACTTAGCTTTTCTATGACAATCAATAAAGTTCAAGGCCAAACAATTCCGAATGTAGGTGTTTATCTACCRGAATCAGTTTTCTCACATGGGCAACTTTACGTGGCTTTGTCCAGAGGGATATCACGAGGGAATATGAAGGTGTTAGTGAAGCCTGTTAAAAAATTCAATCGTGCCGAAGTCTACACCTTAAACGTCGTCTATCAATAAGTTTTACGTGATGAATAAGGTATAATCAACAATTATATTATTACACATTTTGTACCATATGTTTTAATTAAAACCATTGCGCCATTTTTTGTAGGAAATATTTACGGATGAGTGCATCACGAAAAACAAACAGCAGTTTGGATATACGGATGAACATTATTTTACAAACGATTGTATTTAATGAGTTCTGAGTATATGGTTTTCAGAAACCCGACATGTGTGCAATTTTTTTTCCATTCGATCTTGCTAACAAACAAAATTAACCTTCAACTTTATATATTAGTTGACTTGTAAAATAACCACACGAACTCATGATTCAAAACCAAACTAATGTTTTCGGATTATGATTTACCCGCACTGCATCACGCGGGTACACCACTAGTATATATATATATATATATATATATATATAGATATATATATATATATATACACTACCTTATAAATCATATTTGAGAAAAATCTTAAAAACAATCTTAAATATATAAAGTATTATTTTTTGATGCAAAAAGTTTTAAAAAGTATTAATTACAATATCACAAACATATTATACAACTTCTTAATGCTTTTAGAAATCTGATTCTCTTAATTACAAGACAATATGCATGGTGTACGACTCTAACATTCTATTCTTCCTCCCAAAATTAGTTGTTCCAGGTTCCAAGATGCTCTTCCGCTCTCAATGCAGTTTATGTTTCCAATTACCTACTCAAACATCGATGTGCCTATTGATTTCCCCAAGGTTACATACCAGCGATATGATTCTCTTCATTGTTATTGCTTCTAGACCTGCTTCCTTCCTTCTCTCGCCCCTCTAATCCTTCTCTCTCCCCTCTAAACCAAAGATGATAATCTGCTTCCTTCCTTCTCTTCCCCTCTAATCCAGTAAAACATCTGCCCTAGACGCTCTATAATTTCAACTATATAGAATCCTTTGTCGTTCTCGACTTTGGTGTGTGGCTGTTCTTCGTTGAAATGGTAGGTTTTTACCCAATTTTTCTTGTTTAAGTACCATAACATTGTCGTTGCTTCTCCAAATTCTAAAAGATTGGGAAGTTTTACCAGGGAGTTGTTTTCTTTATTTTTTGTTCATTTTCTACAGATTTATTTTTCAAGGGACTTCATCTTTATTAAGATTGAAGTTCATGGGATTTTATATGTCAATTCAACATATGCAAACTAGGTGTTTGATGACATGCCTCAATACAACAAGACTTTCAAGCATCTCGATTCAAGCTAATATTGAGGTAAAATTTGCACTGTATTTTAATTCACAAGTAATATTTCTTGAATTTTCAAATCCTTTTTCTCCATTGAGATTGATGATAGGTCTATGTACATCTTACCCTTTTTGGACCCGCATCTAAATGAGATATACAGGAAATGGTTAAATTTAATAAATTTGAAGAAACAAATGAAGTTTGCAAAATGATCACCCTTCTGGATTGTTAGATGTAACAAATATTCTCTGTTCTTTTGTTTATGTCGTAACCTGTTTCAAACTCTAAGCGAACCTGTCAAAATTGCAGCCTGTATAAACTTAGTTGCATATTTTTGAATTATTTTAGTGTAGGATTAAAGTTGGTTTACTTTGTTGAAAAAATATTTTTCATGTAAGTTTGAAAGCGTTTTTATGATGTTTCTGCATTTGAGCAGCATTTCAAGAGGTATTTTGTGAGAGTGATCTTAATTTGCTTGATTGTTTATCGGATAAGAGGTGTGCTTCTTTAGCTGACATGATACACCAACACGTACTTTTAACAATAGTTCACAGACGTCCACTAAATATTAAACCATGAGCTTTTTGAGTTTTGACCAGATAGGATATATTTTTCCTGAGAACTTGGCATGTATACAGCGTACCAATAATGGGAACTTGTAGCTGCACTGTTTTCATTCTCATAAAGAGTTATTGAGTTGTGATAGCTAGAGTTAAGAGATTCTGATACAAAGACATTAATGACTCCAATTCTAAGGATTAAAATTGGTGGCAGTCTAAAAGCATGATTCATTCCAATGATAAACTGTTGCAGCTGAAATAAGTTGTGAACTAAGGGATATGATGTAAAATTAGCACAATTTGCAACATGGCCTGAATTTCAGGAATATGCTAAGACTGTTACTTACTACTGTGATGAATGAATTTGTTACTAACTTAGTTGAGGTTGATGATTCCCAAGTCTTTATCTAAATAAATTTGGATAAGCACTTCAGAGTCTGCCCTTATATGCATTTGTGAATGTATGTTTGATGTATGTATTATACTGCTCTTGCTGGGTGGGTTACATGGAATAGACAAAGGATGGATCATGTAGATTTGATCAAAAAATAATATACTTGGATGGATCATGTAGATTTGATTTTTTTGGTTTTGTAGACCTGCTTTAAATATTACCTTGATTATGGTTGTAACATTAAAGACAAAGGATCTCAACTATTCAAATCCTTATTAGGATCTCAACTATACATTTATTAGGATCAATGTTGCAATGCATTCCAACTCGATATCTGACTAGGATCAATGTTGCAATGCATTCCAACTCGATGTCTGATTAGGATCAATATTGCAAAAGTAATCCATTTATAATACGTCTCTCATTTCCCAAGACACTAATCAAATTCTAGGCTCATCTTTGATACATGTACTCTATCGATTCATTTTTAGTGGTGCTTATCATTCATCTCTGTCTTTCTATCGATTCACGTAGATGATTTTTGATTATCAATTTATTTTAGGCTTTTTATTGATTTCTTTAAGATGTTTTTTTGTTTGATCGACTTTTTTAGGTGCCATCTTGGTTTTGTTTATCGATTTTATTGATTCTCACAGGTTCTAAGTAATCTAGAGAAGGCAACTTATCGCTTTTCTAATACATTCTTCTTCATACATCTTATCGGCAGGCACAAAGGCAAGTTACTATTTTCTTAACATCTATTAAATGTTTTTTGTTTGATCGATTTTGGTAGATATTTTTTGTTTGATCGATTTTAGTTTGGTTTGTATAGAAGTGACAAAAGTGATTCTCTCTTTGTGCCCACATATGTTGTTGTAAACAAACATAATAGGATTAATCTATATGGATGCAGGACAAGGTTAATTACGGTGATTCAATGTTCATGGACACACCAAGAGGTAGAGGTCTTCAGTTTCCTTTTTCTATATGTGACCGTGATATTATCAAGGTTTTCGTTAATTTCCGTTTAAAATGCTTGGATGTTTTGCTTGTTTACTAAATTCAACAACATTGAACCAGGGCAACAAGAGGACACCAGAGCATTTTGTTGGTTTCGAGGCTGTCATCACAACTCAATGCATGAATGGATGGTCAGTCTTGCTTCTTTCTTAATTTGTCTATTTTCATCTTCGGTTTTAGTTTATGGTCATTGATTTAAGAAATTTGTTAGTTTTGATATGTACTTGAATACATGTTGTTAGGAGTCATTGGTTGTTGTTTAGCCTGCTTGTGCCGAGCATTTGGTTTTGCGAAAAGAGATATTGACTTTTCTAAGTCGTCAGAAATTGATATTGTTTTATTTTATATTCATTTGTTCAATTAGTCTGTCCATCATCCTTTTGACTTACTAAATTAGTTTTTTTTACATGTTGTAAGTGGATATCTTGTTTTTCTTACTATTCCATGGCAAAGCCATTTAAGGTTTTCAATTTTGGGCATGACCATCTTTTACAAGTTTCTGTTGTTTATTTCTTTTTCAGTTGCAAAATAAGGAGGAAGGTTCATCTTATCATGAAAGTTCATATACTTGAACACCAGACATGCCAAAGCTCACTAACCCCTTTAAAAGACGAATATGAAATATTTTTAGCGCACATACATTCTGTCTATATCATATGTTTCAATATGGTTTTTTCTGGTGTTACCTGACAGCATTTATAGCGTGGCATGGATTAGGATTGAACATTCATTCCTGACTCGGTAAGCTTTGGAGGTAATATACTTTGCTTGGATTTTTAGTTGTAGTTTCATGTTTTTTTTCGTTTTGTTGAAAATCCTTTGGCTTTTAAGGACTGAGTTAAATCTCCATTTACTTTTCAACAATATCAGCAGAAAGGGTTGGCTAAAGGGACCAAAAACACAAGCTATGCAACATGCTCACTTCTTTTTATTTACCTATGTACTTCTTTTTGTTGTTCTGCTATTTTTAACGGTATATTGTTTTGGTTTATAGGACCTTTAGAAACTTTATCCTCACCAGCTCAGTCTAAAGGACCGCGAAAGTTGAAGGCTTAATATGGCAAGTAAAATAGATCTCTGGACGAGTTGCTGTTTAAGAAAAAAAATAAAGCACTCAACACAAAAGCATGTCTTTTGGTTACTATTGTAAAGCTATATGTAGGGATGTTGTAATGTTGTAATTGAAGTGTTTTGACTATACTGTGTTTATAACCAATAAGCCCGTTAGCATATTACTCATGGGATTGATTTTGACAGCTTATTTCAACTTTGTTACTGAAGTCAAGTGTTGATGATGCAAAAATGTTCGTCACGGGGATGCAAGCGGTGTTTGTCTGGTTTATAATTGTTAAACAAGGAAAGGTGATTGCTTTGTGAAATGGCAAATAGGATATAGTGAAGACAAAAGGAGATTGCATCCAATTTGATAGGTGAAGACATAGTTCTTAATCGATCAATTTTGATTCTACATTTAGGTTCGGGGTTTGATTGCGATTTTGTATCAACTTGTGATACAGGATGAAGTCCATATCTAAAAGAAGCAAACTTTAAATATGCAAATTTTAAATCAGTTATCATATTACGATAGGAGATTTTAGTGTATATTCTCTACTCTATTTCTGCTACTTCTTGATAGTTGTAATCCGATGAAGCGGTGATCTACTCAACTCTTATGCCACTGCAATTTCTACATATTTCTCATTTCGGTAAAATGCATGCACCTTAACTAATTCCAAAGGTCTAGAAAACAGCTCGGAAAATCTCCGGTGACTGTTATTAGACTCGAACCGGTGAACTCTGAGGATGATCCTTATGGGTATAATACTAAAAGTTAATAAATCAAACAAAACAATTAGTACTTTGTATGAGGATTAAGATTCAAATGACAAAAAAAAAAACTATTTAAAAATCAACACAAGTTGACAAACCAATAAAACAATTTGTATATTATTCGATGAACGTTGAGTTTGAAAATAAATTTTTGTACAACTTTGCAAAGGAATTATATGTGTATACTTATTCCAGTAGTTGTTTCCAACCCATAAACATTTATAGACGATCTCATATTGGTGGTCGGAGTTTAAAAGTCTAGATAATTAACTAATTGACTTGAGACGAGTTTTGTTGATTAACATGTCAGTTATAAAAGGTTTTTTTTTTTTTTTTTTTTGTCAAAAATATGTCTATATTCATTCAAAATAACATACTTATATTCAAATCGAAAGGAAAAGCGTTTTCTATTTCTCTTGGCCTTGCTATGACAATCATGTAAAACTTATACCCCGTCGCATTTCGCGAGTATAAAACTAGTATATTCAAAAACAGATTACAAATTTGAACATAAAACAACAAATATAAACTTTTCTTAAAAGACTAAAGAAGTATATAGCAAATTCTTTTTTTTCATTTTACACTTGTCAAATTCCAACTATAACAATTATTTATATTTTAATAAATATAATAATTAATTTGCAATAACATTAAATAAAAAATGCCAGTTGAATGACTTTGGTATGTGGATAAAACAGAATAACACATAACAAAATAATTGTTTAACATTTTATACGACAAGACTAGATAAAAAAGACTGATAAAATAATCAGTTTACTCTTAACGAGTTATTTATATTATTTATATATTTTTATCATATTATATAAATTATAATAAAATCAATAATTTTTATAATAAAATATAATATTAAAAAGTTTTCCTCAAGTCCATTAAAATATAAAGTTTATTCATTTTCATTTTTTATTTTTTCCCTTTCTTAAAAGTCAAGACTCAAGAATATGTTTCATCAATGTTACACTCTTCCTCCCATGTCTGAAAATGTTTTTCTTCCATATTTACCAATAATTAAAGTATCCAATTATTATATACATTTTCTCGTTGAGTTGACGGCAGAGAAAGACCGGGCATTCTGACAAGCCGCCAATGCTTTCTTTCTCTTTATGTTAAGAGTTACAACACACACCAAAATTTAATATGCAAATAGTAACGAATTGATTGCAACATGTTTAAAATGAGATTTCGAAATAGTTACTGTTTATGTCAAAAATTACACCAAAGATGATTTAAGGTTGGTTTGTGGAGCTTTTACAATTAAAGATCAAATTATTAGATATAAACACAAGAACATAAAACAATAAAGGGGAGAAAAAAATTGGTAACGCGGAAAACACCGTCGAGGGTAAAGACCGCGGACCACAAGAGAAGTCATCAATGCACTAAACTACAACAATTACAAATATAGATCGTGGATAAATAGACGGTGGCGAAAAGTAATGTAAGACAACAATTGCTTTAATAGATTGTTCTTCGTGGCTTCTAAATTACTTCAACGGTTAGGTCTCTAGATATCTTTTCTTGAATCCTTTCGGCCTTTTTATAGGTACTCGGATTGTATGTTCTAACGGTCATCATTCAAGTGCATTTATGAACATAACGATCAATTTTCACTGCATCCTTAACGGTTGGTCGTTCATTACCTTGATGAATTAACGAGGTAGATATTGATCAGATATATCTGAGTCCTTTAATAAATGTCAAAGGTAACGGATGTCGTGGTTAGCATAAAGTAATGAACGTCGTGGGTTTAGTGTGTCGTGGGTGACCATGATCGTACATAGATAACCACGACAGAGGGTCGAGGATTTCGTGGTTGCAGATAATTACAATCAAATGTCGAGGACGTCTTAGTTTTGATAATCCTGTTCGTTGATATTGCTATCGTGGATGTTATACTTGACGGTCGAGGGTGTGGATGTTTTACCAGAACAGTATGCATCCTGAGATATAAATTTAAATACTTATTTAAATTTCATATCTTGTGCCAAAAATAAATTGATCACTCAAAGGTTTCTTGTACATGTGTCATGGAGAGATTGGGTTAGTTACTGGGAAACTGAATCCGTTGCAAGAGAATCGAATCATCCAAGATTCTATGACATCATGGGGGTGTCACGTGCATGGTTATAACCTTACTGACCACATGTCACTCATCGAATTGGCGATGCGAAATGTCGCAGGCACGTGTCAATCATTTGATGGTTGATATGACACATATCAATATAAATAAGGGTTTCCTTTGAAATTGTTTCCTTTTCATGCTTCAAAGAAGATTTTAGTTAGAGAGAGAGCCAAATCCTTTTCTTCCGAGAGAAAACCTGCAATATTTGCTATGTTTTTTGAGGTTTTAGTGTTTTTACATATGTTATCATTCTTCCCATTCGTTTTGTGTGTTTAAGGTTTTAGAAGAGTTTGGAGAGGTAAAATCAGACACGTTTTCCTCAGTTGTAAAAAGAGACTATGTGTGTCCGAAATCACTGACCAATCTTCATATCATCATAACAATCATGGCAGATCTTGATAATTCATGTAAAAACATCATATGAACATTCATAAGGATCTTGAGAGAAAAGGTCAAATGGTCAATCCTTGATTATGTATGTGTGTATTACAATAAGCTCATCTCTTACACTAATTACAAAGACTTAACCATATTTATATGGTCAAACATACAAAGACAAGGTCAAAGTCAAACCTATAAGAAAAGTCAAACACGCTGACTTTTTACAATTATAGACTATTTATAAACTTTCAAGACAAATACAATTAATACTGATTTCTCAGTCCTAACATTCTCCCCCTTTGTATTCAGACTTGAAAGAAAATTC
>NW_020201631.1:23471-26289 GCF_001531365.2 Cynara cardunculus var. scolymus
TAAAAGAAATATGAACAGTTAAGCTAAAAAAGAACAGAAAAACAAAAACACTGAAAATACACACAAAAAATACAATGATCCAAAAAGAAAATCTAAACACAAACAAACTAAGAATTAAAAACACAACAAAATTAAGCCGAAGAAAATAATGTCCAAGTCCAAAACAAACTAATCCAAGACCAAAAACACTGAATCTAGTCCAAACCAACCAATAGCAACGCTTTACAATACAGATATTACACTTTAAAAAAATGATCTATCTGCTCTCTGAAGTGTATCTAAAAATCCACGTGTATGCTCCGCTTATCAGTTGCTTCACACGAGCTGCGGTGACTTGTTCTGGTAGCTTGTTATCACTTGGACTGCCGCTTTACAAAACTCAGAACCTTTGATGYTGTTATGAGAACTTGAGCTGCTGTCAAGACTGCTTTCAAGACTTGCTTCTGTTTAGCTCATTCAACACTTCAATCCGCACCTGTTGTCAAGACCTATAAACGCAAACCAACACAACACACTCAATCTGCAAGCTGTCTAGTTTTGTTGCTGTCTAAATCAGTTTTAAAAACAGCAAGACTGCTGTTGCTATTACTTAAACAACCAAGTGAAAGTTGACATTATGACAGCAAACCTGTTACTGTTGCAGCTTGAATCTCAAACTCAAAATCAAACTGTTACTGTTACTGTTAAAAGCAGACTTGAACAGCTAAACAAGAACTATAAGCAACTAACTTGTGTATGCACGCAGTCAACTAACCATCACAGAACAAAAATCAAAACAGAACAGAAACCTGAGTTGCTGTGATTGCAAGCCAGCTGTTTGAAATCTGAGTTGCTTACAAAAACTTGTTGCTGTTTACAAAAACTGCTTTTATAGAACTGTGTCGTTGCTGTGAGCTGCAATGTAGTCAATCTTGACTATCAACTTGCTGTTAAGACCTTAAAAATCAACAAACCTGCTGTTTCAAAGTTTACTGCTGCTGTTGCAGATTTCCTTGTTGTTGTCTGCTGCTTGTAAGACTGTGGAGCTGCTTCTAAATCTGTTTCATAAATCCTGTTGCTTATCAAACCTGTTGCTTATCACAAACACAGCACAGTTTAAAATGAAGCTGATAAAACTGTGGTTAAGCTGATAAAACTGTGATAAAATCACACTTAAGTCTGCTACTACTGTTGACACAGAAACCTGTCAAAAACCTACAAGCTGTGTATTTTAAGAAAATCGAGTATGTTGTATAATGCTGTGTATTGAACATTGGCCAGGCTGTGTATTTAAATCAAGCACATCTTGACACATTTACTGTCAAAACTCATACCCTGTGTACAAAACTCATAACCTATTCTGCTCAAATCTATTCAACCTACTGCTATGACAACAACATTCTGCTGCAGTGCTCAAACTCAATAAAAAAAAAAGTAAATCAAACAGCAAATCAAATACAGCCAATATGGAAGCACCTATCTCAAAATACTATAAAATTGCACAGATAGCAGCACTAACCTGTTAAAAACAATGTAGACTAGTCCAGATAGCTTCAAATGGCAAGAAATTTCCACACAGATTTTACCTGTACGATGTACCATTCATGCCATCTTGCTGCTTCTTAAACCTGCAGTCTGTTGTTCATCATCATCTTGGTCTCTGTATTACGTATGCTGCTTCCTCACTAACTAATACAAGCAACAAAGAGATGAAATCTTATCAAAGCATAAGTCTCTAAACCTGCTTCCTCACTAACTAACACCAGACAACATGTATCTTTAACCTGAAAGCATAAGTCTAAACCGGACAGCATATACACCTTAACCTGTCAACACAATTGTAAACCGGACAACACTAGGTGTAAACCTGTCAATACATGAATACACACCGGGCATCATATGAAACACAGACACAACACAAAATAGAATCCCAATTAAGAATCTCAATGAAAACAGTCAAAATGGAATCAAATCTTGTCACGATATTGAACCAAATTGAATTAAGAAACAATGAACAACCACTTTGATTTAGAAATCCTAAACCGGACAGAACACAKATTTAAAATTGGATAAATGAAATTGAACGGTTTAGAAATCCGGATAGAGGAAAACTTTACCTTGAAACACAGACAAGCGGTTTAATACACCGGACATAACACTTTGATTAAAAATTTCTAAGTCCTAAGCCGATCAAGAGTAAAAACCGATCAAGTCCTCTCAAGACTAAAACCGAAGCCGGTCAAGTCCGCTCAAGGGTTGATAGGTTTACACGAATACCGGACAATCTGAGATAGAAGACTTACCTGTTTAGACGAATCCGAACACTATCCAGTCAAGGTTGATAGGTTTACCTCTCCGCACGTTCTCCGCTCATCTCCGCTYAAGTGATGTGCGGTGAAGATGAACACCGCTTGAGAAATCCGATTAAGGATTGTGCGGTTTAACCTTAGTCTTCACGATGAACAATCCTRTTAAAGCTTATGCRGTGTTCTTCTTATCCGCTCAAGAATCTGATGAACAAACAATTGATCGGTGTAGCCTGTTGGGCCTTAAATCGGTTGGGCCTCATGAAGAAGTGGACGGTTTAACAAAATCAAAACCAAACTCAAAATAAACCAAATCAAAAACTATTAAAAACACAAAAACAAAAATTTTTTAACAAAAATTGGATCAAAAACACTGATTACAAAAAAAATCAAGAACACGAAAAAAAATTTAAAAACACAAAAATCCGATTAAATCTTGATAGAGATTGATCAAATCAGAAAAGTTTGTGAATAACAAAGATTCACAATACAATTTCGAGCATTTTGATCATTTTATAACATGAAAACACAAG
>NW_020201631.1:26769-57194 GCF_001531365.2 Cynara cardunculus var. scolymus
CATATTTATATGGTCAAACATACAAAGACAAGGTCAAAGTCAAACCTATAAGAAAAGTCAAACACGCTGACTTTTTACAATTATAGACTATTTATAAACTTTCAAGACGAATACAATTAATACTGATTTCTCAGTCCTAACAGACTAGACTCTTTTAGCTCTTTAGAGAGTAGAGACGACCTGTCGGCCTTTAGATGGCTAGTGGGTCTACCGCAGAATGTACAGTTGTACATTCCTAATACCCTTAGGCTGGAACAATAATCTTATTGTTACTTTGTTATATAAGAATATCGCTTTGGAAAAGGGTTTTCTTGGCGTTATTCTCCTGTATCGAGGGCGTTCTTAAACACCTTCAAGTGATTCCGAGGCAAATCGTCGGTGTTATTGAACGTTTGACGTCCGTTTAAGAGTCGCACTTCACCAACCACGAGATTTTGGCGGCGTACTCTGTGGGTGTAAACGATACGAGACAACTCACAAGTTACTCGAGATCGACTCGGTCAAAGCTCGGTCAACACTTGACTCGAATAGGCTCGGCTCGAACTCGAGCTCGACTCGACATATTAACGAGTCGAATCAAGCTACCCAATACTCGACTCGAAAAGTTCGTGAGATACTCAATTATTTTATATATAATTAGTTTTAAAATATAATATGTTTTTATGATTAAATTTGTAAAATATATATAATAAAAATGTCTTATAAATTTAGATATTTAAACAAGATTATGCATTTTTAATTATAAAAACTAATCAATTAATTTTTATTTAAATCACAATTAAAAAAGACAAAGAAAAACTATGAAAGGGGTTAGTGAAATTGTCCCACATTGGAAGAGAGATGGTAGAGGAAGGGAGAAAATTTTTTATAAAAAAAGAGGGAGGTGAATAGAATTTCTAACTTTGTCTTTTTGATGATGAAGTTCTAAGAGAACACCTTTAAGTTTAAGAGAAAAACCCTAAAATTTCATAAATTTTAATGAATGAGCTTGGTTCATGCTTGATTCGAGTTCGAGTTCAAGCTTGATTTGAGTTGTAGTTCGAGCTTATAGTTCGAGCTTATTTTGAGCTTGATTCGAGTTCGAGCTTGAAAAGTAGTTATCGAGTTCGAGTCGATCTTTGATTTTTACTACTCGCGAGTTCTCGAGTCGAGTTCGAGCTTGGAAATTGGGTTTCGAGTTTGTGTCGAGTACATTGATACTCGAGATCAACTCGCATCATTTACACCACTAGCGTACTCCATGAAGTTGGAGTTAAACATTCTGTATAGCCTTTACCTCGGGGGAAAGCTAACAGGGTCTTAGTTCTAAACACTGTTGTTAACAATAGGAAGCGGAAAACCAGGTTTGCCTTTGGGAAAATGTAATCGCTAATGGATGATGATCAATGTGTTGGGATTGAATTTTAATGTTAAATTGTATTCGTCTTGAAAGTCTATAATTGTATTGTTAGCGTGTTTGACTTTGTAAATAATGTTGACTTTGACTAGAAGGGTTCAATGTTTGACCCTATATAAAGCTGTCTTGTAGTGAATTAGTGTAGGTGAGCTCAATTGTAAAAACATATGTAGATTGAGATTTTTATAGAAGTTTGACTTGTTGACTATTTCTCTTAACTCCTTCATAGATGTTCTTGAATGTTCATATGAGTTTGCCATGAATTCTTAGTAGATTTTGAAGATTGATCATATTGTGAAGTAACAATTGGTATTAGAGCTGGATATGCCGAGAAATCACATGAGAAGTCACATCTTTGAAGAAATTTTCTGGAAATTCTCTTTGTGTTCATCTTTTTGTTCACAGTGTTCTTCAACTTTTAAAGACTTTGATCCGATTTTTTTTTTCAAATCTTCGTGTTTTGATGTTAAAAATATGATCAAAGTGTGCATATTTGAATTGTGAATCATTGTTATTCACAAGATTTTATGATTTGATCATTCATTTTCAAGATTTGTTAAAATTTGTGGATTTTAAAATTTTTTGTGTTCTGAAAATTTCATCCAAAATTCAGTTTTTGATCCAGTTTTGGATAAAAAGTAGTTGTTTTTTGTTTTTGTGGTATTTTGATCGGATTATCTTTGTTTTTCATTTCACAAGTTTGCTGGAATTTGTCTAAATCGCTCAAGGTGGTCGGATTTCATTTTGGCCGGATTTTTCACTTAGTCATTTTTCTACTTGGCTTGACCGGATACAACCCTTATCCGAACACTCCTATAGCAGAATTCAAACAATTTCCAGACACCCTTTGTCCGAATTCAAGACTTAGTAGATACGTCGTCATCCGGATTTCAACAAACTCGGTCAAAAGCCTAGCCGAGTTCAAGGAATTCTCGGACAAAAGGCCATCCAGAGATCACATTATACGGTCATCCTTTCATCCTACCTCAGACAACATCACACCCGGATTTGGCTTCCTCGTATACCCATCTAGCCGTGTTCTCATCCTACCTCAGAAGCAGCTTTGTCCGGGTTTGAATTTCCTCGGGCAAGCGACTTGCACTCCCCGCCCATCCCAGTGACCGGACTTGCATTTTTTCTCAGTAACTCTTAGTCGCGATTTTCTTTTCCTTGGACAACCCCATGTCCGAGTTTCATCAACCTCGGCCAGCCTCGTCCATAGCAGTGTCCGGATTTGCCTTGACCTCGGACAACCTCTTTCAACCCTTTGTCCGATTTTGACCAACCCTTTACAACTCTTTATCCGATTTTAAGGCCAAAATACTTAGTTTTTCTAGGCTTGTCCGGATTTGTTAACTTCTTAGTCAAATTTTCCATCTTGTTCGATTTTGAGCTTAATTTTGTCAAATTTGTCATTTTTTCAAACAATTTTTATTCAGTCTTCATTTTATCAGTTTTTTGTCTGTTTTCATCGGTTTTACCTGATTTTCTTCAAGATTTCTGATTTTTTTGAAAAGTTTAACTGGTTTTTGAACTGTTTTGTGTCGTGTGAACTGTTCTTGATCAGTTTTAACCGTTTTTTTTACTGTTTTAACTGTTTTCAACAGTTTTTGAATGTTTTTACTGATTTTTAACTGCTTTCACTATTTTTCTGATTTCTGAATAGTTTTTAAGCTTTTCTTAGATTTTTGAGCTTACTGATTTTATATGACAGATTTTATTGGTTTGTGATTTCTTTGACTGATTTCATACATTGCATAAGATTCTTTGATCAATCTTGAATTTTTAAATGACAGTTTTTCTTGAGAAGGAGAATAAAGAACTGAGAATTACGATTTCTGAGTTGGAAAAGAGCACAAAGGACTATAAAGATAAACATATAAATATGTTTTATGAAAATCATGCTAATTAGGAACTTGTTCAAAATTTACGATGAGAGCATAGAGAAGCTACGGAACAAGTTGAAGAAGGTTTCCTGCATAAGATTAGCAAACTTGAGAAAACCTTGGATGCAGAAAGAAAAGAATTAGATGATGAAATAAGGACTTCTAATAAGATATAACAAGATTTCGTCAATAAACTTCGTAAAGCTAAATCTGAACTACATACTGAGAGGAACTCTCTAAGGAAACATACAGAGACTGAAGATTTCACTGAGAAACTTCATAAGTTTGAAAGTAATTTGATTGAGATAAGAAAATTACTGGAACTAGAACAATAAAAGGTTTTGGAAGCTGAGAAGAGTTTAAGTACTGAAAGAATATCTTTTGAGAATAAGATCAACTCGTTCGAACTAAATGCTAAAATGCTATTGAATCAAATCTATGATTTTGAGCAGCTTATCATCTTGGAACGAGCCAAGATTGATAAAGAAAAGAAAGAGATCAGAGAAGAATTTCTGAGCAAGAATCTTGAATTATCTGACTGCATTGCTCAAAAGTAGAAAGATTTGGATGAAGAAAAGAAGTTATTTGTTGTAAAAAGAGAAACACTGCTAAGAAATATGCAGCAATTGCTAAAGAGCTTGCAAAAAAGAAGAAATGGCTCGACATTGCTTTTGAGAATGAAAAGAGCAGCTCAGATGAAGAGAGACATGAGTTTGCTAAAGAAAAGAAAATATTTGAGAAGCTTAAGAAGGAGTTAGAAGGTAAAATCCTGGATGCTTCAAATATATTGTCTGATTTTAAGACAGAACTTGAAACTGAATTGAAAATGAGAACTGAACTTAAAGAAAAGTATGATTTGTTGTTGATGAAAGAGACCAACTTTTAAAGAAAGTTAAAGACTTTTCATGTGCTCAAAGCTCAACTAGTTCTCCTTCACAATGTAAAACAAGCTTTTATGACTGTTCTATATCTAACAGTGTAATATTCAGTTTTATTTTAAAATTAGAATTTGAAAAGTAATTAAATATATAAGAGTGGGTGTGTGTGTGTATGATGTAATCTTGGGAAAGGTGGCTATGCACTTGCTATAAATTGCAAGTGCATATGAACGATAAGGAGTTTTGAGCTAATTTGGGAGTGAAGAATATGTGAAGATCACAAGCAGAAACATATTGAAAAACTAAATTTCAAAGGCAAAGGTGAGTGATTCAAACATTTTATACAATTGTTATGTTCTGGTTTATAATTGTTATATTACTTTACGATTCCTTTGAAACGTCTGAAAACGTCCGTGCCGTCCGGCTACGGTCAGCGCGTCGTCCAGATACGGTCACCGTGCCGTCCGGAGATGTTCACCGTGCCGTCAAGATAAGTTCACCGCGCCATCCGGATATTGTCAGTGTGCCATCCGGATACGGTCAGCGCCGTTCGGAGACGTTTACCGTGTCATCCGAATACGTTTACCACGTTCACCGCGTTGTTCGAACACATTTACCGTGCCGTCCGGACACGATCAGAGCGCCATCTGGAGACGTTCACCGTGTCGTCTGGAGACGTTCACCGAGCCGTCCGAATAAGTTCACCATACCGTCCGGACACGGTCACCGCGCCATCCGGAGACGCCCGGAGACGGTTGTAGCATCGTTCGGAAACGTACTCATCCGGCTAGTGCCGTCCGGAATCTTAATTGCCCGAATAAAGTGTAGGCAATTTTTATATCTTATCTGATTAAAAAGTTGGAGAGGGAAAATATTTAATGTTTGGAAACCGCGATGGATGCAATGGCGGTGTAACCGCGATAGATGAAATGGTGGTGTAACCGCGATAAGATGAAATGGCGGTGTAATCACGTTAGATGAACTGGCGGTGTAACCACGATAGATGAAATGGCGATGTAACCGTGTTAGATGAACTGGTGGTGTAACCGTGATAGATGAAATGGCAGTGTAACTGCGATAGAGGAACTGGCGGTGTAACCGCGATAGACGAACTAGTGGTGTAACCGTGATAGATGAATAATGAGATAATATATTAAGACCCAAGTTTGTTATAATTATGGGTTTATGTATTGTTTGTATTAGAAGGATACACTCACTAGACCTTTTGGTCTAACGTTCAATTATTAGACTAATCAATTTTGTAGGTCATCTATCGTCACAAGATAAAGGCAAAGGAAAAATGTAATAAAGTATTATTTAGATCTTTGTGCTGTAGCTGATAAAGTTTTTTTTAATCCGCATTTTCTCTTGTTATGTAAACATTAACTTTCGAGTTATACTCTAACAACTATGTTTATATATGAGTGATTGTTGAGATTTATATCATGGATAGTATTGTGAGATGTTACAGTTGGTATCAGAGCCTTAGTTTAAGGGATATGGGTATTTTCTTAATACTTAGACTTAAACTAAAGGTGTGAAATATGTGATAATAGGTTTCATTGGGACTATGAACATGAGAATATGTTATATCTGAACCTATTATGAGAATAAGTATGATAAAGTTAGATTACATGTATTGATGTAATCATGAGTTACAAAGATTAGACCCATAGGTAAACATGTTATCATACTTTGATATGTGTATAATCGTATGTATGTTTATTGTTACAGAAAGGACGCTAAAGTAATATGAGTACTATGAAAAGATGGCAGATAATCTTAATCGATAAGGAAGGACTTCTACCGGTCATGGAAGAGGTAGGGGAAGAGGAATGAGAAATAGAGAAGAGGACTCAGAAAATGTTATATCTATTGAAACACGAAGTTGAAGTAGGGGTCAAGGAAGGGGAAAAAAATACTCAACCAAACACTCCTATGGAACAAGAATTATCGCAGGAGAGTTCTACGCTAGGTTGTGGAAGAGGTAGAGCAAGAGGTAGAAATAATGATCCTGATCCTGCTTTTATTACTCAGGAAATGTTGGCTGCTGAATTGGGAAAATTTCTAGAAAGTTTGGTAAGTTTGTTGGGATGTTTGACACAAAATAACCCAGAAGAAGTAAAGGATCCTGATTATCAAGAAGAAGCCAGAGCTAGCACACCGGCAACAGATATATCCATACCCCTTACTTCATCTTTAGTTCAAAAAGGAGGGGATATCAAGATGTTTATTGCTTGTAAACCTTCTAAATTTTTCGGAGAACGTGATCCTGTTAAAGCCATGTGATGGCTAAAAAAAGTTGAATTAAGTCTGCAAATAAGTAAAAGTGCAGAGGAAGATAAGGTTATGTTTGATGTGTCTCGACTGAGGTCAAGTGCTCTATATTGGTGGGAGATTTTATCAAATTAAGATCCACATATTTTAAAGACTATGTTATGGGAAGAATTTGTGGTAAAATTTAAGATGCAATATTGTCCTGAAGCGGTTGTACGAAAGTTAGAAGATGAATTCCTTCGTCTGGAACAAGGAAACATGTCAGTTCGTCAGTATACAAAAGTTTTCATGGAACAGTCTCGGTTTGCTGAAGCATATATTATATCTGAAAGCAGTAAAGTTAGAAAGTACATCTGGGGTTTGGAGTCTACTCTCTGAAAATACGTGATATCTAGAAATCCAACAACATTTCAGGCAGCGGTTGACGCTGCAAAAATTCTGGAACATGATATTAATTGCCAACCACAAGAAAGGGTTGGGGATAAAAGAATAGGGGAAGTTATAACGACTGATTTTCGTAAACCAAGGTTTACTGAAAATCTGAATCGACTAGTCCCAAGATTTATTGATAAGGCATGTGAATGATGTCATAAAGTACATCAAGGAAAATGCAATATAGAGTCACAAGTATGTTTTAAATGTCAGGAATCAGGTCATATAGCTCGATATTGTCGAATGGTACGAAGATGTTTTACCTGCAATTCCTTTCAACATGTGAACGCCTATTGTCCACAAGCTAAGAGACAAGGATCTGGGTATTCTGGGGCCCGATGATCTAGTTATGTTCCACCTAACTGCGGCCAGTAGTTAGCCATAGTGCTCCGAGTGGTCGTGGGAAAATAAGACATGGTGAATCAATTGCTAGAGGACGAGCCTTTCAGATGACGAGAGGCGAGGCAGAAGAACACCTTGAAGTGGTGACAGGTACATTCTTTGTTAACTCAGTGTGTGCGATTTTTTTTTGATTCTGGTGCAAATCGTTCTTTCGTATCGCCATCATTTGTTAATTGTGCGCACTTATAATCTAAAACGTTAGATGAGGAATTGATAGTGGAGACAGCAAACGATAGTGAAGTACCAGTTAAAGAAATGATAGATGAATGTTCCATAAGTATAGAAGAGTGTGAGGTTCCCACACAGTTATTTCCTATACCCTTAAGAGAGTTTGACATAATTGTGGGGATGGATTGGTTAGCTAAAAATCAAGCTAACATAGTATGTAATGAAAAGATGATCCACAAAGACTTACCGGGAAAAGGAAAGGTTATAATTTATGGGGACTGGCGGGATCGTTATTTCAGCCTTATCTCTATTTTAAAAGCTCAGAAGTTCGTACAGAAAGGATGTTGTTGGAACCCAGATACCTTAATTATCAGAAAACCACAGTTTGATAAAGAATAAGATAAAAATATGAATAGTGAACTGAGTTTGATCAAATGAACTATTCAAAATAAATAAGAACAATAAAAGAATTGAATATGTCAAATGCTTTTATTAGATGAAAATAAGATCTTTTAATCTAAAACGTATTCTCACAAGAAATATGCTATAGTATAAGTCAGTACACTCAGATAATTTGAACTCTTTATATACGCCTAAGTCAAACAATTATGCTATAATTATGGTTTGAGTCTCTGAGTAGCCGAGTGCGCATCCTTATCTTTGACTTCCTTCGAAAAGTGGAGCGGACCAAGTCAAGTCGCCTTGATTCTGTTTGATGCATGCGAGAATGTCTGGACTACACGTGCATTCCAGAGTAAGGAGACCAGAAGCTCTGTATGTACTATACAGGAGCTCTGCATGTACTATGCAGAGGTTCTGCATATGCAGAGGCTCTGCGTGTACTATTAAGAGGCTCTGTGTCTGGAGTTGTGGCTTTGCATCAAGCGCTTAAGCTTTTTGGCGCATAAGACTTGATCGTCCATGGAGATTAAACGCGGGCTCTGTATGTAGGAACCTTCACTCTTTCAGTAAGAGCTCTGGTTCTCGACCTCTTCTACATGAGAGCTTTTAGTCCCGACTACTTCTATAGACTAAGTCCTATTGACTAGAGTAAGAGACTTCTTACATACACTTTCACAAGTTGGGGTCTAACAATTTCCCTCTGAGTGTAAAAATAAGACATGCTCTTACTAGAATTGAAAAAACACAAGTCTCGTCGAAGCCAGAGGTTAAAAGAGACCTCTGTTTTACATTATCTATCTAGAAACTACAATACGATGAAAGGAAATTTCATTGATTGAAAAAATAGAAAAATGCTTACAAAATAAGGCCTAGATGTGTTGAAGTTTGATGAACCTCCTAAGAAGTTCTCGAAACTCCAACAAGTTTTGGATTAACCTTAGAATAATTTTTGCTCTTTCCTTTGCTCCAGGGGTGGTATCTCTGCTCTTGAGTAGATGATCTCTGATGTAGCATAGAGTAGAGTTTAGGAAAACCATCCAGACTTCTGGTTCCACCAGCACGGTCAACGAGGGAATGTTGTTGAGGCCTTGCAGATCTTCATTTGGTGCAGTGATGCTCAGTTGATCAATTCCCAAGTCCAGAGCTAGTTGGAAGTCAAACTTGCATCTAAAGTCCAAAAGGTTCGTCATTGTTTGTCTTATCACAGAATTGGCCACAACATACTTAATCCCCTTATCCTTCTTATGATATGTGAAGAAATATAGAGTAAGAAGGTCCCATGGATTCAGATTTATAAGATCACAATCTGTGAAAGTGCAAATCTGTCCACGAGACCTCTCCACCATATATTCAGGGAAGATGATTTGATTGTGCGCGAAGGTTCTTTTCTTGATGTCAAGGACTTGTTTGATGCCATCGACAGAATTGACTGCAGAGATTGGTTGTGTATAACGATGTAAGAACCTCTGCCTGATGTTCTCTTGGGCTGTTGGATTGAGGTTGATCTTGATGATCGGTGTCTCATCTCGCAGGCTGTAGAGAAGCTGGTAGATGTCTTCACTATCTGCCTTGTCCTTGATTGGCTTGTCTGGGGTGTGGGTCTCATCATTGCTTCCATACTATCCTTGATCTTTTGAAATCGATCAGAGGGTCGTTTGGTGCTTCGAGGCCTGCTTCTTGCGCCTTAATCTAGTCTACTTGGTTTGACAGGAACCCTCTGCCTCATAGCCGGAGTGACTACTCTAGTCCCTTGAGCAGGGACCCTAGCTCTGTGCGTGTTCTTTTGTGGTGGTAGTGCAGTTATTGTGACACCTTCAAGTGGAACATCAATAGGAATGGCCGTGTGTGATGGATCGGCTATGTTTACTTCCACCACCTCTTCTTCTTCATGCCCCCTTGTTGATGGAGCAGTAGTGTCCATGGCATACTCTGTGAAAGAAGATAGAGGCTCTTACGACTGAGATGAGGAGACGTAGACGGCTAAGAGTTGGATCACGTCTTCATCCTTTTGTCGCCCTTCTGTCTCTGCATGGGATGCCATGGGCATCTTTCATTTTCTTAGCGCCTTTGCATGCACTGGCTCATGCTATGCTCTCTTCCTTGATGACTTAGGCGCTGGCTGGCGTGGGGCAGAGGCAGAGGGGGCATCCTTAGGAATGGTACTTTGAGCAGCTGTGGGATGATTCTCCCCCTCTTGACGACTTTGAGGGCCAAATAGGTCTGGGTCCTCATCATCATCAAGCCTCCTTCTCTTTGAGGCCTCAGCACATGGGGTTGGCTCCATTTTTCTCTTTGGTCTTTGCTCTTCTGCTTGGGGCAGGGACTTGATCTTATCCTCAAAGAGTTTGAGAATCTCCTCGACGGCATCCGAGACTTTGAAGGATCTCTATGTTTGTACGATAGTTAAAGGCTGCCAAGGAACATCGAATCTCTGCTGTTGCCTCCTTGGCCTTGCTATTGAAGTCTGAGGTGAAGTTGGCCACTTTCTAGAGGAGACAGTCACCCAGAGCGTTCATAGCAGACTTGGTGACATTGTCTATAGGGACATTCAGAGGAATGAGCGCCTGAGAAGAAGTAGAAGCTTCATCCCTCTTAATGTATGCAAGGACCCTTTGCAAGGCCTCTGCATTTTAAGCCGTCAATTCTTGGAGTTTGTCGAGTCGAGAGGCATTCGTCATTGACTCAGCCTTTAATACTGCTAAGGATGCTCGAATCTTATCTAGAGCAGATGCAGAAGTAGATGGCTCTGCACGGGACATGTTGATTTTTAGCTCATCCATGGAGCACAAGATAGAGGTGGCAAAGGACTGGAACTCATCCCTTGTGAAATATGCTGTTGGGGTAACCTCTGGCTCAACACATGGGCCAGATTGAGTTCTCGTTCCAAGGACACCTTCTGTCTCGACTTGATTGACGTTGGTCAAGAAAGGATTTCTAGGAGATCCTTGTGGCTCTCTTTGAGGAGAGGTCACTACTGCTGTTATGTCGTGAAGGGGTTCCAAGGTAGGTTCAGAGCCAGCCATTGGACCCTCCACGAGTGGACTAGGAGATTGGTCAAGAATCTCCAAGTCTGGTGCACCTAAACCTTGCTCTGAACAAGGTGGGTAAACTACTAGTGCAGAGGAAACGAATTCCTCTGGTTGGGAGTGTGGCGTGATATGGGGAGACATATCACTTATCATTTCAAAGGTTTCACCCTTTCGAAAGGGTGATCCCTGATACGTAGCTTCCCTTTGGCTTATATGACCAAAAGGTGATGCGACCTCTAGTTGGTTTGGCAGGTTAGGGTTTGAGATGTGCACCTCTGTTTCAATGATCTCCGTGTCTCGACCACTGGAGTCGGATGATGTGTTAGCACTTGGAGTTGGACTAGGGAAATAATGTGTCTATTCACCATCCTAGGCTGTACTGGCTCACTCTAAGGTAGAGCAGCTGTTTCACCTCCTCCCTCCTCATCTTTTTCTTCCTCCTCTTCACTTTCCTCACTTGTTGTATTTGACCCAACAACATCATCAAAATGTTCTTGGTCATATTCTTTGTCAGAGCTAGAGAAGAGCTCCAAGCCTTGATTGGCTTCTTCCTCTCCTTTGATTCTCTCTACTTCCTTTAATCGAGCAATCTCTTCTTGTCTTGCTCTTTCTGCTCGCTCCTTTTCTTCTTTCAAACGAGCAATCTCTTCTAGTTTTGCTCTCTCTTTTCTTTTGTCCTCTTCCTTCCTCATCCTCTCTTTTTCCACTCTATTCTTTCTTGCCTCTGCTCTCTTCCTCTTTTTTTCTCTTTCTCTTTTTCCAATCTTACTTCCTCCTCTTCTGTTTGAGACCTTTGAGTGTCCTCTGTTCCCTCATATTCTTGGTTGGTACCTATGCGTGTTGGGGTTTGAGGCACTGGTTCTAGTGCCTCACGTGCACGTTTGTATGCTCTCCTCACCTCCCTCGTCTTCATGTATGCTAAGAGCTTCATCGGGATAGGCCGCTCTGTAGCATATCCTTCTTTGTTGACTGTGGGTTTGTAGTGTGTAAGCACATTCACCTTGTGCACAGGGAGACTTCCCACATCAATGTCGTTTTCATCGATGATGGGTCTTAGGAGAAGACCCAGAAAACGCGAAAACAGATGTGCTGGCAAGTCCTTTCCTTTAGCCACCTCTTGGCACTTCTTGGCAACAACAGCCTTGAACTCTATGTAGAGGATCAAGGAGTAATCCAACGATAGGTCAAAGAAAATGCCATACATTATTTGGAGGATGTTGGTTGAGCACATGTCCAAGCTTCCAATCTTCCCAGTCAAATGAAGCATCTGCAACCAAAGACATGTAAAAATTTAACATTAGGCTTTCTTTGGTTGATTAATTCATAAGGCGTCTTCATATGCCTCTTTATCACCGTTGCTCTATTTCGGAAAAAGCAAGCGATTGAGATGGCTTTTGCCCAAAAGTGGGTTGGAAGACCAGAGCTTGCTAGCATTTCTCTTGCTGCATCAACTAGTGTGCGATTCTTTCTTTCTACTACACCATTTTGCTGTGGTGTTCTTGTTGCAGAGAAGTTCTGAATTATGCCCTCTTTGTCTAAGTACGCATCAATTTTTGCATTCTTAAACTCTGTTCTATTATCACTTCTTAGCTTTTGAATTTTGCTCTATAGAAGAACTTGAAGCTTGGTCATCAGCTTAGTCAGCAACTCTGGGACATTTGATATCTGCCTTACAAACTTAATCCAAGTATATCGTGAATATTCATCAATTAAGACAAGGATATAATTCTTACTAGACATGCTCTGAACAGAGATTGCACCATAGAGATCCACATGAAACATATGTAGAGGTCTAACACAGGACACATCTGTCTTTGTTTTGTGGGATACTCTTTTGAGTTTTCCCCTTTCACACGCAGAGCAGAGATGGTCCTTTTTGAACTTTATGGCAGGAAGTCCGTCAACCAGATTATTTTTCACAAGCTTCTCTATATTTTGGAAATTTAAATGAGATAGCTTGTGATGCCAGAGCCATGCTTCTTCACACTTACAAGATATGAGACAAAGTCTTTGAATTATCTCTTGGTGAGAAGTTCATAAGATAGAGGTTTCCCTTTCGTTTGACTCTTAGCAACTCCTGACCTGATTCTGACATAATAGAACAAGCTTCCTTTTGGAACTTGACATTATAACCAGAATCACATAGTATACTTATGCTCAAAAGATTATGTTTAAGCCCAGAGACATAAGCAACTTTAGAGACAGAAACCATACTTTGAAGAAGATCTCCATATCCCTTTATCTCTCCTTGCATATTATCCCCAAAGGTTACTGTAATATTTGGTTTGAATATTTTAAGAATTTAAGATTTTATTTTATAAAATCTTGGTTTTTAAGTTAAGCATATGTGTGGGTGTGTGTGGGTGTTGATGTTGGGATAGCCGACTTTAGATGAAAGGCGGCCATACACTTGCTATAAATAGAAAGTGTATGTAAAAAGAAAAGTTTCTTCTTCTTTTAGAAAGATTTCTCGGGGAATTTTGGACAGTGAAGAATTGAAAGAAATCGCAGTCTTTAATCCGGTCGACATACAAAGCAAAGGTGAGTGTATTATCTTTTTGGTATTAATCAATTCTCTATTTGAATTGCTATTGGAATTGTGTTTATGAATCACCAGACAAGTATCAACCGGATTATTTCTTTAAACCGGACAAGTATCAACCGGATATTACCTAAACCGGACAAGGGTCATCCGATATACTCCTAAATCGATCAAAGGGCAACCGGTTTAAAGTTAAACCGCTCAAGTATTAGCCGAGGACAACTTAAACCGCTCAAAAGTGTTAATTGGTTTAGAGCTAAACCGCTCAAACCATGTCCGGATTACCACTTTTTGTTCTAAGTGATTATCCGGATTTCATATCCGGACAGTGATGACCAGATTCTATAGCCGGCTAAATTTGATTAAGTTCCACTATCGGTTTTGTCATGAATTCAAAGAGCGAGAGAGATGTAATGGCGGTGTAACCGCGAGAGAGATGTAATGGCGGTGTAACCGCGAGAGTGATGTAGTGGCGGTGTAATCGTGAGAGTGATGTAATGGCGGTGTAACCGCGAGAGAGAGATATACTGATGGTGTAATCGCAAAAGTGATATAATGGCGGTGTAACCGCGAGAGAGATATAATGGTGGTGTAACCGCGAGAATGATGTAATGGCGGTGTAACCGCGAGAGAGTGAAAGGGATTCTATAATGAATATAGATAAAGTACTTGTATCTGTTCAGGTATGATTCTAAACTGTTAGTTTGGTATGTATGTTACTTGTATGAGATTTGTACACTCACTAGACCTTTTGGGTCTAATGCTCAGTTGTTGGAGTAACCTGTTTTGCAGATCATCATACATCGTAGGACAAAGGCAAGGGGAAAGTTTAGACGTTGATATTTAAATACTTATAAATGTATTAAATAAAGTTTTTGTTAGCCCATGTTTTGTAAACAATATTATATTTTGTTTTATGGGTATGATTATGTGGATTATCTGTATTTGGAAATTGTGGGTTGTTACAGTTACTTTTCCTCCAATCTTCTCTTTGTATGAGGAGAGTAACCTCTTATTGCCGGTCATGTGTCTTGAGCATTCGAATTCGAGATACCAAATGTCCATATGAGGCTTCTGCAAAACAAATTATAGGAATTTAGGTACCCATTTCATAATGGGTCCTCGATGATTAGGGTTAGAAGATTGATTTTTAATTTGAGGGAGAGGTTTTGTCTCTACACCTGAGTTACCAGACTTAAGCTCTGGTTTGTCAGACATGGCTTTAGGAGCCTTCTTTTTGTTCTGGGTCTTTTTGGAATTAGTCCTCGATGACCCAGAGAGAGTACAGTTAGGATTAGAGAAATGTTGCTTCAACTTTTGCAGCAGAGAGAAACATTCACAAGTATGAACATATTTTTGATGACAAAATGATTTATTTGATTTAAAGAACATATTATTACAATCATTTGTAGCATTGTTAGTTCTAACAAACTTCCTATCTAGATCTGATTGTTTTGACTTCTTAGAATGAATCTTCTCAGATTTCTGCTTATCCCTTCCTACTCCTTTGGCCTTCAGAGACCTCTCTGAAACAGACGAATTAAAATTAGAGTCAACAGCGGATTTTCCCTTCTGTTTTGGAGTGAACTTATATGGCTAAGAATTAGATTTAGAGCCCTTCGATGTAGAGGAAACAAACTTTGTATTCTTTGCCCTGTATTCAAACGTTGGAGAGAATTTAGCTATTTTTGTCATGCTAACATGGCCAGAACCTAGGAGAATCTTTCTCTCATTTGGAAGTTTTGCATCCTCTCATTCTTTTGCTACAATCTTTGTCTCAACTTGCTCCTTAATCGAGTCCACCTCTGACTAGGAGTCAGAGTCAAGAAAATCTTGTATGAATATCGAAATAGAGAGGTAACATTAAGAAGTTGAGATTCTCGTATGCATGAGCTAGAACCTTCATCCATATTTTGTGTTGAACTTTCAAAAGTATCAGAGGAATTACTCTCAGAACAATCTGCATGACCTTTAGAAGGATAATTGAGGGCCTCAAGCAAATCTTGCTCGAAAATCTGTCTCACCATTTCTGGATGTTCAAGATTAGTAGAGCCAAAACAAAAGATCTCATCTGTCTTCTGTATGCTTTTTAGATCAACTTGTTGCATACATTTTAAAGAATAAGAGATATCTTAAATTTCAACCTTTGAGTCTTGACCCCACTTTCAAGCATACATCTTTTGAAAGGTGAAGCTGTATGYAGAATTGGAAAATTTGGTTTTTGCTTAGCTCCTAACCTAATCCCAGATTCAAGAGTAGTTTTCTTCTTCCAGGTGAGGTCTAGGTCTGTATAACCTATCCCTGCTCTATCCTATTGAGAATTAACTTTTTCATACACCTGTTGAGCATCTTGATATTTCTTAATCAAGAGCTCTTTTCTTTGTAAGCTCTGGTGTAAAAATTCTCTTTCCTTTTGAAAATAATTCTTTAGGGCCTTAGAGTTTAGTTTGTTACGTTCCTTTTCTAAAAGCTCTTTTTCTTTCTTCTGTATAGCCACTTTTAGTTCTGTGCACTCAAATTTAAGACTTGTTTTAGTGGATCGTTTTGTTTGCAAAAGTTTTCCATTTTTCACTAATTCTTAATTTTCTACAGTCAGTAGCTCTGTCTCATGTTCAAAAAAAAACTTTTCTTTTTCTAAGGACTTCCTTTTAGATTTTTCGACAGAGAGCTTTTGTTGTAGGTTTACGAAATCATTTGTTAAAGCAGAGATGCTTTCTTCCAGGTCAGAATAAGAACAACTAGAAATGGAACATACCTGGAGTCAGAGTTAGATCCAGACTCTTCTCTGTCGTTCCCAACAGCTATTCCAAAGAAATGGGCTTGGTCTTCTTCTTCTTCTTCTTCAGATGAGGAGTCTGAGACCCAGTTTTCCTGTTCAGCCATGAGACTCCTTTGAGATCGATTATACTTGTACTTGTTTTTGTAGTACAACTCATCTTTCACCAAAGGGCCTCTGCACTCTTTGGAGTAGTGCCCCATTTTCCCGCATCTGAAGCTTCTGATAGCTTGCTTCTAAAGTTTCGATGGCTCTTCTGTCACACCCCGCTATAGCAGAAACACGAGGCGTAACAGGTAAGCGTTTCATAGCACCAGTTAATAGATAACACCATTAAGGTTCATAATCCAAAAGTTTACAAATCCATAACCAAACTGTTCTCGATGAAGACATCATTTGCAGAAAGAGGTTTCTAAAACTCGTGAACAGGTGTTATCGCAAAAGGGCATCCATGACGTCAGTTCTTACTTAATTTCTTGAAAAACATGAAACATAAAACGATGTCAACTACAAAGAGTTGATGAGTTTACGGGTGTTTTTATGCACAAAATACTTTATAATGCACAAAATTCAATCTTGCAAACTATTTACGAAAACATGCACAAGGTAAAATGAAAATTTTTAACGATGTTAAAATTTGAGCCGCTACAAAACCTCAACTGACCAATGCGCCCCTTATATCATTACGAACTACCTTTAAGTGGCCCGCTTGCTCACTTAGGTACCACGGTTCGTCTTAGAACTACCTCAGCGATGGCCCGTTCGCACACATGTGTAGATCTATTAAATTTAGGTAATGTTCACCCGTTTTTGGGTGGAACTGTCAACACAATAGCGCTATCCACAATTACCACAGCTCGGCACGTTCCCGAGTTAACTAGTAGCATTGGCGGAGGGGACTTTTATATCAACACTCAAGTACATCAAATTATCATTTATACCATAGTGCAGTACTAGTCAATTTCCATGACTTCAACAGTTTAAAACTAGACAACATAGTTTGCATATTTTCATGTTTTTCCCCAGTTTAAATAAATGAAAGCAGTAAAAGTGGGGCCGTGAATACTCACCTGTTTGCTAGGGAATAACCAGAACTGGATGGTGTTGAAGCAGTAGACGTCCAACCTAAACTTTCCTATAATGTCCGAAATTTCATGATTAGATCACCTATCGGGTCCCGGTAAGGATAAGGTCAAATTATATTTTATGTAATGCCAACATGTTTTGTGGATCAAATTTGATATTTATATAATTTGTTCTTAAAATAGTCCAACATTTGTATTTTTCAAGTTTAAAGTCCTTTGCACCTAGAAATTACAATTTGGACAGAAGTTAATTAGGTTTCAGAAATTTTTGGTCTCACGAATCCTTGTAAAAAGGTACCTTCCATGATTCATTTTGTGTCAAAACTTTTATACCATAAAAGTCACCGAGTTAAACATATTTTATCCAAATTTCACATATTTTGAAAGTGTTTTAGTCATTCAAATGTCCAATACATTTTTACACCTCAAAACAGTCTAGACAGATTATACCCTGTCAAACTTGTGGTCAAATAGAAGGTCTAAACTTAGAGTTTTCCAATGATTCTACTTGGATTGTAAACTTAACATATAAACAAAGCTTCCAAAAGAAGAATTTCACATTTTTATTTATTTTTGAAAGAGTTATGCTACTTTGAACATGCATGCAAGTTTTTGCCCGGAATTATCTTTTTGCACCACAAACTTGTATCAAGAATTTAAGTGTCCAAAACTCAATATTTTTTAGTGAAACCAAAAACATAAGAACAATAACTCATCGAAGTAACTCCAGAAGAAAAATCAAATGTTTTAGAAAAGTTATCAAAGAGTTATGAATGTTCAAAGTAGGGTTCACCTACTTTGAGCCTACTGTTTGCATACTTAACTTGTTCTATGTGTTTGAGAGGTCAAAACTCCACATTTTTGCATGATTACAGTTGTAAAAGAACCTCAACTGAACGAAATATATTTTTAAAAGAAAAATCATAACATTTGGGCTTTTATTTTGGGAGATATGGACGACACGAGCTTTAGTAAGAATCTGACAGTTCAAAATGTTCCTTTTTAGGGTCAAAATCAACATGCAATGGCATTTTACCCCCCTTTCCTTGAGTTCTAAGCTTATAGATCCTAGATTATTACCCTTTTTGAAGACATTTTCATGTCTTTGGTGTATAATCTCCCATCTTAGATACTCCGAAAATCGTAGTTCAAAAGGAGATGTAAATGTGCAGAAAAAGATGAACAACATAGTTTAAAATACTAAAACAATGCATTTAACTCTTTACCTTCGTTGATAACACTTCGTGTCCTTGATTGTTCTTCAAAATGACGAGGTCTAAGGAGTTTTGTTTTGAGTTTTTGACTGAAATGGTTTTGGGATGAAGAAGATTTACTTTTGGAGAAGTTCTAGGTGGTTTGCATGGAAAATGAGCTAAAAGTTGGGGAGAAATCAAAGAGTCACCTAGATTTATAGGTGGACTATGAGTGGGACCTCATATGGGTAGCTATAAGCCCAAGCCCAGCCCACACACTTTAATCATTACATATTATTTTATTATTATCAATATATATATATATATATATATATATATATTTTTTCTTTTTTCTTTACAAAGATTCTTTGAAATGTGAGGTAAAAAGAAAAGGTTAAAATTATGATAAAAAGAATGAGTAGAAGATCAAATTTCCTAGTAGTATAAAATTTAATTGGACATTCAAATTGGACTTTTATATTTTTAAATTGGATTTTAAAATATTCATTTTATTGTGTTTGGGAAAGTTTTAATGTTTTTGGCATTACATAAGTTAACTTTATCCGTTACCTGTTAGAACAGAATTTTCTGAACTAAATGTCGGGAATCTAAGCCGGATGAGTTCTAATCAACATGACTAGACCCTAATAAAATATATTTCTAAATATAGAAATACTACAAAGATGCTAACCTGATGCTCCAAAACTGAAGGATGTCACAGTCTCCCCTCGTTAGAAGAATTTCGACCCGAAATTCAATGATTGCCATTCTCGGCCTGATTCTTCGCAAATAGGTGAGGGTACTTATGCTTCATGTAATCTTCTCATTCCCATGTATATTCTGGTCTATGCCTCGAATTCCAACGAACGTTTAAGATCGGGATCTTGCTATGCCTTAGTCGTTTGGCATCTCAGTCAAGGATTTCAATTGGTTCTTCCATGAAGTGTAACTGTTCGTTGATCTGAACATCTTCTAGGGGTAACACTTATGATTTCTCAGTTAGGCATTTCTTAAGATTTGACACATGGAACGTATCATGGATAACACTTAGCTCTTGCGGTAGCTTAAGTTTATAAACTACTGGACCAATCCTTTCAACTATTTCGAATGAACCAATGTATCCCGGACCCAACTTCCCTTTTTTTCCGAAGCGTACTAGTTCTTTCCAAGGCGATACTTTTAGAAGCACTTTATCTCCCATCTGGAATTCTAATGGCTTTCTTCCTTTATCTGCATAACTCTTTTGACAATCTCTTGCAACCTTAAGTCTATCCTTGATAATTGAGATATTGTCAGTAGTCTCTTGTACAATGTCGGGCCTCGTCAGTTGTTTGTTCCAATTTCCAACCAACTAAGTGGGGATCTACACTTGCGTCTGTATAAGGCTTCATATAGTGCACACTGAATGCTGGTGTGATAGCTGTTGTTGTATGAGAACTCAACTAATGGAAGGTGCGTATCCCAGCTTCCACCAAAATCTAAGACGCACACACGCAACATATCTTCAAGTGTTTGGATTGTTCTTTCTGTCTGTCCGTCCGTTTGAGAACGATAGGAAATGCTCAAGTCCAAACGTGTACCCAACGCATTCTTGAGTGATTGCCAAAATCGTGACGTAAAACGACTATCTCTATCCGAGATGATGGAAATAGGTACCCCATGCCGAGTGATGATTTCATTTATGTAAATTTGTGCAAGCCTTTCCATCTTATAATCTTCTCGAATTGGTAGAAAATGAGCAGATTTTGTTAGACGATCTACAATTACCCAAATTGCATCATGCCCTTTCCCAGTCTTGGGCAACCTAGTTATGAAGTCCATTGATATTTGTCCCCACTTCCACTGGGGAATCTCAGGTTGCTGGATTAGACCGGATGGTTTTTGGTGTTCGGCCTTGACCATTGCACAAGTTAAACACTTATTCGCATACAAGGCAATGTCTTTCTTCATTTCAGGCCACCAATAGTGTTCGTTAAGATCCTTATACATCTTATCCGCTCCTGGGTGGATTGAGTATTTTGATCGATGGACTTCGTCCAAAATTATTGATTTAAGATTGCCAATCTTAGGTATCCAAACCTTATTTCCCAAATAATATACTCCATCTGATTTCAGTTGAAACTTAGTCTCCATGTGGTGTAGGGTCTCATTCTTCAAATTCTCTTCCTTTAATGCTTCTTTCTGGTCCTCGAGAATTTGTGCTTTCGAACTCGTGTTTACTATTACTCCCAAAGCTCGCACCCCTGTTGGCTTCAACCTTTCTTTCCTACTTAAGGCATCTGCTACTACATTAGCTTTGCCGGGATGGTACTTAATTTTACAGTCGTAATCACTAAGCAGTTCAACCCATCTTCTTTGTCTCGTATCTAACATTTTCTGGTTGAGAATGTGTTGAAGGCTTTTGTGATTAGTGAACACAGTGCATTTGGTACCGTAAAGGTAATGTCTCCAAATTTTAAGTGCAAATACTACGACTCCTAGTTCTAGGTCGTGTGTAGTATAGTTCTTCTCATGCACCTTGAGTTGTCTTGAGGCATATGCTATGACCTTGTCTTTTTGCATTTGTACGCATCCTAAACCTTGATGTGATGCGTCACAATAAACTACAAAGTTTTTCGATCCCTTTGGTAAGGTCAAAATAGGTGCATGGCATAGCCTATGCTTAAAAGTTTCGAATGCTTCTTCTTGTTTCTCTCCCCAAACAAACTTCTTATCTTTCTGAGTTAAGGCTGTGAGTGGTTGTGCAATTTTTGAAAAATTCGCAATGAATCGCCGATAGTAGCCTGCCAAACCAAGAAATTGATAAATTTCCATCGGAGTTCTTGGGGCTTCCCATTTCTTAACCGCCTCAACCTTTGCCGGATCAACATGAATTCCTTTTTCATTCACCAAGTGACCAAGAAATTATACCTCACGAATCTAGAATTCGCATTTGGAGAACTTTGCGTACAATTTCTGATCCCTAAGTAACTCCAATATCAACTTTAGGTGTTGCTCATGATCCTCCTTGCTTCGTGAATAAATTAGTATGTCATCTATAAAGACGATTACGAATTTATCCAAGTAAGGTCTGCAAACCCTATTCATTAGAACCATAAAGACTGCTGGTGCATTGGTTAACCCGAAAGGCATAACCAAGAACTCGTAATGGCCGTACCGGGTCCTAAATGTCGTTTTGGGGATGTCCTCTTCATGGATTCTCACTTGATGATATCTGGATCGAAGATCAATCTTTGAAAAGTATACGGTACCTTGAAGTTGATCGAATAAATCGTCGATTCGAGGAAGAGGGTATCGATTCTTGATGGTCAACTTATTAAGCTCTCTATAATTGATGCACATTCGCATTGACCCATCTTTCTTTTTGACAAACAGGACTGTGCTCCCCTTGGAGAAAAACTAGGTCTTATGAATCCTTTATCTAACAACTCTTGTAGTCGTCCCAACATTTCTTGCATTTCTGATGGGGCCAATCGATAGGGTGATTTTGCCACTGGGGCAGCTCCTGGGATTAAGTCGATACCAAATTCGACTTGTCTTGGGGGTAGTCCTGGTAAATCCTCAGGAAATACTTCAGGAAACTCTCGAAATACAGGGAAATCTTCAATGCGTTTTTCTTTAACCTTTTTGTCTATAACGTGTGCCAGAAATGCAACACAATTCTTCTTTAAATATTTACGCATCTTCATGCATGATACTATCTTAATCTTCCAGTCGGGCTTCTCCCCTTGAACTACGAGGGTTTCACCTCCTTCTTGCGGAATTCGAATAATTTTCTCTAAGCACCCTATTTCAGCTTGGTTTTTAGACAACCAATCCATACTTACCACTATTTCAAAACTTCCAAGCTCGATGGGGATAAGATCTTTGCTAAAATCCTTTTTGGCTAAACTTAATGTGCAGCCTAAGATTACGTCTCTAGCCCTAACTTCCTGACCATTGGCAAATTCTATTACGCATGACTCTTCCAACTGTTGAGGCTTTATGTCAATTATTGGCTTAAAATCTAATGATATAAAACTTCTATCGGCTCTCGAATCAAATAATACTAATGCAAAATGGTTATTCAAGAGAAACATACCTGTGACTACGTTGGGATCATGCCTAGCTTCCTTTGCTCCAATCTCGAAGGCTCGGCGGCCTCCTGGGTTCCCATGATTGGCTGATTGTGCTTGGTTAGCATTCATTCCTTGTTTCTTTTTCGGACAGTCACTTCTTATATGGTCCAGACTTCCACACTCAAAACACGATCGTCTTCGGCAATCTTTTATGAGATGGCCTCCTTTATGGCATCTTTGACAAATGATGCAATTCCCCTAGTGCGGGTATTTACATTTGTTGCACTTAGGTTTACTTCCTTGGCCTACCGCCTGCGTTTGTACCCCAAAATTTCTCACTACCTTCCGATTCTTTGCAAATCTTCCACTAGATCGTTGGTTCTCATGTCCTTCTACTATTCTCTTTCCCTTGGCGAATTCTCCTAACCGAACAGCGTTATTGGTAAGCTTGGTGGCTATGTTTATTGCTTCTTGAAGGGTCGTCGGGTTGGCGGAGGTGATATTCCCACGGATTTTCAGTGACAAACCCCAAATGTATCTCTCGACTCGAACTTCTTCGGGTGTCACAAGATGTGGCACTAATCTTGCTAGTTTGTGGAATCGGGCAGTATAAGCATCTATATTTTCCCCCTTCATTTCGTGGTTCCGCACTTCCATTTCTAGCTTTTGGAGTTCACTCCTCGGACAATACTCATCCTTGAGTAGTTTCTTGAACTCCTCCCAAGAAAGTTGGTTTGCCGCTTCCCGTCCCCTAGTTTGTACTAGAATGTTCCACCATGTAAGTGCTCGGCCTTGCAGTAAACATGCGGCGTATTCTACCTTATTTTCTTTGGTGCATCTACTGTTGTGAAGGACTGATTCCATACTTTCGATCCATGTCAATAATCCTACCGCTCCCTCGGTTCCGTGAAATTCCTTTGGGTTGCAGGATCTAAAGGATTTGTAGGTGCATTCTCTAGGTGTTCTAGGCTCTGAATTGGTTGGTTGGTTAGCATTCAAGCCTGCTGCTACTTGGCTGACAATGTTTGGGAGTGCCGCCATTAGCTGTTCAGATACGAGTCGTGCAACCTCGGGATTCTCTCTCCTTGGAGGCATTTTCTAGTGCCTAAATCAAATGGGAATCTTGTTATTTCCATAGCAATATTGTTGACAACAAATTTCTAGTCAGCTAAATGTTGCATAGGATATTCATCTCGTAGATATCATTCAAACATTCACATGATCAAACAAAATAATTGTGTATTCAACCAAGGTTCGGTGCAATTAAACATTTTTAAAAAGATGCTAAGGGATTACAGTCGATTACAACCCTCAAAACAAGATCTTAGGTTCCAACAAAAGAGTAATAGTCCTAATTCTAATCATCACTTTTTAAGCATCATCCTGCAGGTCAGCAATCCTAGTATCAGCACCACCAGGATACTCACCATCAGGCATTTGTACAATCTCCTAATCTCTCGTCTAGCAGCGAGGACGGCATCCGAAGTCCTCATCATATGCTGGTTGTGCATCTCCAAAAACGTCTGACAGGTTATTCAAGATATAGTGGTGATATGCCAGCCGGGTCTGGTGAGTTTGAGACTCCAATGCAATACCCCGCACCCACTCTCGTTCATCCAGAGTCATGCCCTGGGTGTAAGATGCAGGTACCCCAGTAACCACTTGAAAGGCCCCGCTCCTATGTTGCGGTTGGGATGACTCCTCTCTTATTCTAGTGGAGTTCTCAAAAGTCACTCGCCTTGGGAGTGGAACGCTCTTCCTAGCTGTAACTCTAACCCTCGGACCTTGAAGTGTACGATGTGGAATATCAGGCACTGGCTCTGATGCAAATGGAGGTAGTACCAAAGTAGGTGATAAGACGGGGGTCTCACTAATCGCAATGTCCTCATGCTCATACGGATCCTCCTCTTCATTGGTTGACGGGTTCCTTCTAGGTCGACTAGTAATATAGCCGGATTCATCGGCCGAGTATTCACTAGGAACAGACGATGACATAGTGAACTACGATGTCAACAAACTTAGTTACTAAAGGTACCACCTATAAGTACTTAGGATTAGAACAAAAGTTACTAAGCAGGGACTAAAGATGGCAAGTAAGCTAGAGCCTCTAGATGACCAGAGCCTCTGGTTGCATTACCAGAGCTTCTGGGTGAAGTTTCCATATTTGGAACAATAATTGATTTTTAGTCCATCGGCCTCTGGTTCAACATCCATACTTGGTAAAATAATAAATTTCTAGTTCATCGTCCTCTGGTTCAACCTGCACACTTAGTGATATAAAGGATTTCTAATTCATCGGCCTCTAGTTCAACATGCACACTTAGTGATATAAAGGATTTTTTAATTCATCGGCCTCTGGTTCAACATGCACACTTAGTCATATAAAGGATTTCTAATTCATCGGCCTCTGGTTCAACATGCACACTTAGTGATATAAAGGATCTCTAATTCATCGGCCTCTGGTTCAACGTAAACACTTAACAAACTTAATGGGTTTCTAATCCATCGGCCTCTAGTTGTCTTAGAACTCTGGATGTTAAAGGTTTATGCAAACACACACAAATTCATGCTTTCGATGCTTTAAGTAAAATTCATAAGTTGAGCATGTTTCCAATATAACCGATTCGAATTTCTTATTATACATAAATTAAACATAGGTGATCAGACTTTGTTTAATAGATGTATAATAACGTGACATTCATCTTTCGGTTAGACTAGTGACATGCTTTGCATAAGTATGTATATTTTAAATCATTTGAAAACTGTTTTTGAAAATATTTGGTTATAGTTTGAGGTTTTTAAGAAAAACCAGTGTTCTCTATAACCTGGGGCTCTGATACCAAATCTGTCACACCCCGCTATAGCGGAAACACGAGGCGTAACAGGTAAGCGTTTTATAGCACCAATTAATAGATAACACCATTAAGGTTCATAATCCAAAAGTTTACAAATCCATAACCAAACTGTTCTCGATGAAGACAGCATCATTTCCAGAAAGAGGTTTCTAAAACTCGTGAACAGGTGTTATCGCAAAAGGGCATCCATGACGTCAGTTCTTACTTAATTTCCTAAAAAGCATGAAACATAAAACGACGTCAACTACAAAGAGTTGGTGAGTTCACGGGTGTTTTTAGGCACAAAATACTTTATAATGCACAAAATTCAATCTTGCAAACTATTTACGAAAACATGCACAAGGTAAAATGAAAATTTTTGACGATGTTAAAACTTGAGCCGCTACCGAATCTCACCTGACCAATGCACCCCTTATATCATTACGAACTACCTTTAAGTGGCCCGCTTGTTCACTTAGGTACCACGATTCGTCTTAGAACTACCTCAGCGGTGGCCCATTCGCACACATGTGTAGATCTATTAAACTTAGGTAATGTGCACCCGTTTTTGGGTGGGACTGTCAACACAATAGCGCTATCCACAATTACCACGGCTCGGCATGTTCCCGAGTTAACTAGTAGCATTGGCGGAGGGGACTTTTATATCAACACTCAAGTAAATTAAATTATCATTTATACCATAGTGCAGTAGTAGTCAATTTCCATGACTTCAATAGTTTAAAAGTAAACAGCATAGTTTGCATATTTTCATGCTTTTCCCCCAGTTTAAATAAATGAAAGCAGTAAAAGTGGGGCCGTGAATACTCAGCTGTTTGCTAGCGAATAACCAGAATGGGATGGTGTTGAAGCAGTAGACGTCCAGCCTAAACTTTCCTATAATGTCCGAAATTTCATGATTAGATCACCTAACGGGTCCCGATAAGGATAAGGTCAAACTATATTTTATGTAATGCCAACATGTTTTTGAGGATTAAATTTGATATTTATATAATTTGTTCTTAAAGTAGTCCAATATTTGTATTTTTCAAGTTTAAAGTCCTTTGCACCTACAAATTACAATTTGGACAGAAATTATTTCGGTTTCAGAAATTTTTGGTCTCACGAATCCTTGTCAAAAGGTACCTTCCATGATTCATTTTGTGTCAAAACTTTTATACCATAAAATTCACTGAGTTGAACATATTTTATCCAAATTTCACATATTTTGAATGTGTTTTAGTCATTCAAATGTCCAACACATTTTTACACCTCAAAACAGTCTAGACAGATTACACCCTGTCAAACTTGTGGTCAAATAGAAGGTCTGAACTTAGAGTTTTCCGATGATTTCACTTAGACTGTAAACTTAACTTATAAAGAAAGCTTCCAGAATAAGAATTTAACATTTTTATTTATTTTTGAGAGAGTTATGCTACTTTGAACATGCATGCAAGGTTTTGCCCGAAATTATCTTTTTGCAACATAAACTTGTATCAAGAATTTAAGTGCCCAAAACTCAATATTTTTTAGTGAAACCAAAAACATGAGAACAATAGCTCATCGAAGTAACTCCAGAAGAAAAATCAAATGTTTTAGAAAATTTATCAAAGAGTTATGAATGTTCAAAGTAGGGTTCACCTACTGTTGAACCTACTGTTTGCATACTTAACTTGTTCTAAGTGTTTGAGACGTCAAAACTCCACATTTTTGCATGATTCCAGTTGGAAAAGATCCTCAACTGAACGAAATATATTTTTAAAAGAAAAACCATAACATTTGGGCTTTTATTTTGGGAGATATGGACGACACGAGCTTTAGAAAGAATCTGATAGCTCAAAATGTTCCTTTTTAGGGTCAAAATCAACATGCAATGGGATTTTACCCCCCCTTTCCTTGAGTTCTAAGCTTATAGATCCTAGATTATTACCCTTTTTGAAGACATTTTCATGTCTTTGGTGTATAATCTCCCATCTTAGATACTCCGRAAATCGTAGTTCAAAAGGAGATGTAAATGTGCAGAAAAAGATGAACAACATAGTTTAAAATACTAAAACAATGCATTTAACTCTTTGATTGCACTTCAAGTCCTTGATTGTTCTTCAAAATGACGAGGTCTAAGGAGTTTTGTTTTGAGTTTTTTGGCTGAAATGGTTTTGGGATGAAGAAGATTTGCTTTTGGAGAAGTTTTAGGTGGTTTGCATGGGAAATGAGCTAAAAGTGGGGGAGAAATCAAAGAATCTGATAGGTCACATGAAGATCAATCTTCGATAATTCTTCAAAACTCCATGGCAGATCTGGATGTTCATCAAGAACATGAGAGAAGATAGATGAGAGAGAAAGTCAAATCTCACAATATAGTCAAAATTTATTACGTAATCAGATTTTACAATGGAGCTTCCTACACCAATTACAAGAATAACACCCTATTTATAGGGTCAAACATTAAAAGCCTAGTCAAAGTCAAACCTTACATATAAAGTCAAACACGATGTCTAGTTTAATTATAGACAATTGTTAGGACTGAAAATAAGTATTAAATTGTATTCGTTTTGAAAGTTTAATATTGTCTATAATTGTGTAAAAGTCATCGTGTTTGACTTTTCTGTAAAGTTTGACTTTGACTTGGACTTTAATGTTTGACCCTATATAAAGGGTAAAGTCTTGTAATTGTAAGAGGAGAGCTTCATTGTAAATTCATATTACGTAAAGAAAAGTTTGACTAGATTTCTTGGGTTGACTTTCTCTATCAACTATCATTGTGTTCTTAATGCTAGATCTGAGATTCTGCCATTGATGAATTGGAGCTTTCTTGAAGATTGATTAGTAGGGATCCACAATAATAGTAACTTTCAAGACGAATACAATTTTACACTAACTTTCAGTCCTAACATTCTCCCCCTTTGTATTCAGACTTGAAAGAATTTGCGTGCGTTGAATCTCGTTTGAACTTTGTCTCTTTACGCTCTCTATGACTTCTTCAGAAACATCAAAACAATCTTCCTTGAAATATTCAGACAATTATTTGTTGAGAAAGATCTTCTAACATTCTCCCCCTTGAATGTAGAACCGTGATAATCTTCTCTTTTGACAATGTAGAACATTAATCATCAGAAAAAAAAATGTACAAGATGTGATCTTCAAAGAATCTTCAGACAACAAATCCCAAACTTTTTCTTTGGTAAACTTTTGAATCAATGATCTTCTCATTCAAAAACTCTCAGACGTTGTGGCATCGGAATAATCTTTTGTACTCATCTCCAGTCGCATTCCTTTTGAGTCTTTTGCCAAATTTGAACTTACTCCCCCTTGACCTTTACATCAGATTCCCTTTATAATGTTCGGAATTGGACATTTCATTCATTATTACATACTCCCCCATATGATGAAATGAGAATCATTCCATCATATACAAAAATGAATGAAATCCTCCACGTAAGCCGTCAATTCATAAAGTAGTAAGTAGATCTTTGCAAATCCACTTATTTAATCTTTTCAGATTAAAGGAATGGGAAGATAACAACCAATTTCAACGAATGAAATTGTTTTCAATCTTATAAAAAGATTGGCCTGTGAGTATAACATATACTCAGTACAACGGATGTACTGTATATATGAGACATTTTGATGTTCATCTCACTAGGTCTTCCATTCAATCTTTAATAGCTTTAGAATAGCATATCTATGAATGTTTTGGCAAATTAACATATAAAATACAAAATCTGTGTAATGTAGAAAAATAAAGCAACGTATGCTTCTGTTTAGGCTCAAAATGATAAACCGTGTGGACTAAACAAATTTATCAGACTCAATATGTGATCAAAAAGACTTGAAGGGGGGGACATATATCCTTCTGATTCAATATCAACTTTCTCCGAATGAGAAATTGATAGATGATGAGTTGCGTGCCCCAAATGTTATTGAAACACTTATCTGTTGAGAGATAAATGAGTAGCTGGTGGGGTTGTGACAAGAATTGGCCTGGGCTTTGCCTTTTTCAATATTAGTCTCCAAATAATCGAGAACTAATAGATTATGTGGTATGCCCGTATTTTAAAAGTTTACAACAGGATTTTCGTTTTCTCTTAATCCTGACACAACTTTCATCAATTCTTTTAGCTCACAACAACTACCCCTCTCATTTTCATTTTAATCTTGGCACACAAACCCTTTTTGATTTAAAACTCACTCAGATATGGTTGTCCTCATGGGTTGGTTTGTCGGTTCTGACATTCCATTGAGGTATTTCTGATAAGTACTCAGTCCCTCCTAAAAGTTTATAGTTATGCACATTTGATCACAAGAGTTGATCAAAAATAATATTGCATATAAAGCACAAAGATCAGATAAAAATTGACCAAAAAAAATTTGGCTATAAACACAGTCAATAAGGAATGATGCGACAACGAACAGATTATTCGGTATATGAGAGAAATGAATGAAGATCTGTAAGAATGAGTTTACAGATTCTGATATTCAAAAAATTATCTAATGTATATGAATCAATGTAAAAAAAATATTAGAAAACAAATTTGAATACAAACGAGCGTATTATCACCGAAAATGATTTTCKTATAAGAGACGTGATAATAACAATTTGAAGAATAGCTGAAACAGGTATTGGAGTTATGTACGACGAGAAATTACACAAGTAAAATCTCAGGAAATACCTGTTCATAGAATGTACTCGTTTCCAAAAATTTATTCACTTCCAGAAAACATTTATTTAAAACTTCTAGAGATTCCCCCTAGAAATGTGGAGTCCAGATTTCATACAAATCTTGATATGATCTTCATAGATTGATATGAACACTAAGAATGATGTAAGTAATGATTAGGAGAGAGAGAGAATTACATCAGCCAAATCTTGATTTCAGTGTTAATGACAAAAGCTCTTATTACAATTACAAGGAAATTCCTATTTATACCAGGAAAGTAAAGACTAAAATATTACAAATAAAACTATTCTAAGGAGAAACTTGAATACAATTTTTAAGCTCTAAACTTGAACCCAACATTCTCCCCCTTTGGATTCAAGTTTGGACTCTTGTGAATTTCGTTTTGCGCAGT
>NW_020201632.1:0-10025 GCF_001531365.2 Cynara cardunculus var. scolymus
TTGAAGTGCTTTCAAGTTATATCTGACAGAACCTCTGTCATGTCTCACAGAGGTTCTGCAACATGTCTTCTGTATAGATCTTCTTTAGCTGTTTTACTTAGGTTTACTAGCTGCTCGTGCTTATCACGTGTTCTTGTCTGTAACCTGTTTATGATCCAATGGCTTAGATTAATTTGCTTTATGTCTTGTCAGAAAACGGTTATTTTCTTGTATAAATAGCAGCATAGGCCCTTGTATTTCAATGTGCTTCCGTATTGGAATTGTTAACATTTTCATCTTTTGAAAATCATTTGAAGTTCTCTCTTGTGTTCATCAATCTTTATTACTGTGTTCTTATTGATTTCTACTTTGGTTGATTCATATCTTACCCGCTGTATTATCCCTGTCAAATAGATCATCCAAGTAAGTAATTAATACCAAGAAACCGAGTTAATCGATCCAACAAAGGGGTACAGATGTACCAGTTACCGGTTACTAGCTCCGACTTCCTCCTGATCGGAATTTCGTACCATATTTGGATTAGTTTGGTTTGTACGCTTTAACAAATTTACCAAACTTTCCTGAAACTTTCCCAGCTCTGCTGCCAACATATCTTGAGTAATATACTCGGGGTCAGAAACRTTATGTCCACCCCTTDCKCTTCCTCGACCACGGCCAGACATTGAACTTTCTTGGGCCGACAATTCCTGTTCCCCACGAGTTTCTTGTCTAGTACTTCTACCTCTCCCTCGTCCCCTCCTACGACTTCGTGTTTCTATTACATTTTCTGGATTCTCTCCGTGCATTACATTTCTTCTTCCTCGACCTCTTCCGTAATCAGTAGAGGTCTTTTCTGATTGATTGAGATTATATGCCATTTCTCAGTATGTAACCTTTTCTGTCACATTTAAACACACATGATTATTCTCATAATCACAACATAATAACACATTTATCCTCACCTCTACTCATACTCAGATTATATCAGTCATATATAATCTATCTTTCTCATAATAGTTTCAGCTATAACATATTCCCATGTTCATAGACCCAGTGAAACCTATTATCATAACTTTTCACACCTCTAGTTTAAGTCTAAGTATTTTGCAAATACCCAGATCTCTTAAACTAAGGCTCTGATACCAACTGTAACAACCCTCATATTCCATAATTCACATCATCATACTCATAATACTAAAATAGTATTATTACAAAACATGGACTAACAAAAATGTATCTTCAATACATTTACGAACAAACTATTATCATCATTTATACTTTTCTTTTGCCCTTATCTTGCAAAGTATGCTGATCTGCAAAATAGGTTAGTCCAACAACTGAGCGTTAGACCAAAAGGTCTAGTGAGTGTATAAATCTCATACAAACAATATACATTCCAAAAAATCAATTTAGAATCAAACCTGTTCTGAAACATAAACATATTTATGTTTCTCACTCGCGGTTATACCGTCATTTCATCTCTCTCGCGGTTACACCGCCATTTCATCTCTCTCGCAGTTACATCGCCATTTCATCTCTCTCTCGCGGTTACACCGCCATTTCGTCTCTCTCGCGGTTACACCGCCATTTCATCTCTCTCACGGTTACACCGCCATTTCGCTTCTCTCGCGGTTACACCGCCATCTCGTCTCTCTCGTGGCGGTTACACCGCCATTTCGTCTCTCTCGCGGTTACACCGCCATTTCGTCTCTCTCGCGGTTACACCGCCATTTCGTCTCTCTCGCGGTTACACTGCCATTACATCTCTCTCTCGTGGTTACACCGCCATTTCATCTCAAAAATATTTCAAAAACTTTCTATCTCTTTATCTGGACTTGAAGTCTGGTCAATCTTGTCTGGATAACAAGTCCGGTCAACTTTAACACTTGATTTTTAGTTAACATCTTTGTTCGGATTACAAATCCGGACAATACTTCACTTTCATTGATAACCGGTTTAAATATAATCCGGACAATACATGGCCCAACCATTGACCGGTTTAAATTAATCCGGTCAATACACCATATAACACTTGAGTGGTTTAGATGAATATCCGGTCACCTCTTGGCCGGTTTAGATGATATCCGGACAAGCCACAAGCGGTTTAATTGTCTGGATTTCAATCTGGACAACACTTGAACGGTTTAAGCAAGAACTTCTCATAAAATATAACAAAATTCATGAAAACCAGTTCCAAATGCTTATCAAACTGTATGTAAGCAATTCATATCCAAAGCTCTTAATACACTCACCTTTAGAAATCGAGAATCAAAGCCTTTGAAATCCTTTTTTTGTGCAATCCTCTTGATTCTTCAGAGAAAATTTCTAAAAGTAATATGTGCGTATACCCTTTTCTTCACAAAATCTATTTATATATAAATAAAAAGGAGGAGAGGTGATGGGCGGCTCATCTAGCCGACCTCCCCCCCTTTTTATTTAAAAACAAATAAATTTTTAATTTAACACCAAAAATATTACACACATACATACATAATTATATACATATATATAAATATATGTATAAACTTGCAATATAACCAGAATATTACAATATGTAAGGAATATCTTGATAAATTTGTTATTGTATTTATCGATGATATTCTTATATACTCTAAAACTGAAGAGGAACAAGCAGAACATCTTTGCCTGATACTGGAACTTTTAAAAAGAGAAAAATTGTATGCAAAATTGTCCAAGTGTGAATTCTGGTTAAGGGAAGTTCAGTTTTTGGGTCATGTCATATAGGAAGCAGGGGTAAAAGTAGATCTAGTTAAAATAGAAGCAGTTGAAAAGTGGGAAGCTCCGAAAACTCTTGAAATCTGAAGCTTTTTGGGATTGGCTGGCTATTATCGTAAGTTCATTCAGGACTTTTCTAAGATAGACGTGTCATTGACCAAATTGACTCGGAAGAATGCCAAATTTTAATGGAAGGAAGAACAACAAACAGCCTTTCAACTATTTAAAGATCTTCTCCATAGTGCCTCGGTGTTAACCTTACCTGATGGATCAGAAGATTTTGTAGTATATAGTGATGCTTCAAAGCTGGGATTGGGATGAGTTTTGATGCAAAGAGGAAAAGTAATTACTTATGCATTAAGACAACTGAAAGATCATGAGAAGCAATATCCAACTCATGACATGGAACTGGCCGCGGTAGTATTTGCGTTGAAAATATGGAGACATTATCTTCTGGGAACAAAGTGGCAGATTTATAATGATCATAAAAGTCTTCGGCATCTGTTAAACCAGAAAAAACTGAATATGCGGCAGCGTCGGTGGATTGAACTTGTAAATGACTATGATTGTGAAATCCTCTACCACACAAGAAAAGCTAATATGGTAGCTGATGCATTGAGTAGAAAAGAAAAGAGTGGGACTATTAAAGTTGTGGCAATCAGAATAAATTTAGTCCCTGATACTCATAAAAAAAATTTGAGATGTCAGAAAGAAGCCATGAAAGAAGATTTTATCAATTCAGAAAGGTTGGGTAAGATGATTTCGACTCTAGAACCGAACAATGAAAGAATTTTGAGCTTTCAAGGGAGATTTTGGGTACCGTGTTTTGGGGATATCCAGAAAGTTATTCTGAATGAAAGCCATAAATCCCATTACTCTATTCATCCATGTACTAATAAAATGTATAAAGATCTGAAATCTTTGAACTGGTGGCCCGGATTGAAAAAAAGATATCGCTAAATATGTGGAATAGTGTATAACGTGTCTATGGGTTAAGATTGAGCATCAGAAGCCATATGGATGTCTTCAATCTTTAGAGATTCCTGAATGGAAATGGGATCACATTACAATGGATTTCGTCTTGAAGTTAGCTCGAACTCCAAAGGGGTATGACGCAATCTGGGTAATTGTTGATCATCTATCTAAATCTACGCATTTTCTACTTATAAGAGAGAAATACTCTTTAGAAAAGCTAGCACAGATTTATATTAAAGAGATTGTTACTAGGCACAGTGTTCCACTATCTATTATCTCTGATAGAGATAGTCGTTTCACTTCAAAGTTTTGGGAGAGTTTGCATAAAGCTTTGGGGTCTGAAATCCGATTAAGTACAACTTACCCGCAAACTGACGGGCAAAGTGAAAGAACTATCCAGGCAATTAACAGGTCCTGAGATTGTTCAAGAGACTTTTGAAAAGATTGAACATATCCGTGATGTGATAACCAGGTTTGAGACAACTTGGGTTGAGGTAATTTATACATGTTTATTATGTGGATTACGTGAAATATGCATGTCTAAGTAGAAATGCATGAACTATATATGTGAAATATGAACATGATATTATGCATGCATATAATGGAAAAGATGGCATGATATGTATGTAATTTATACATGTATGCATGTGGTGTAAAGTATACATGAGGTGATGCCTATTTGTGATAAGTTATTCGGGTGAAAACATTATAATATTTAAAAAACTTATACTTTCATGGTTAAGAAATCATGAATTTAATAATGAAAAATCCACCACCCAAGATTATTTCTATTGGTTAAAGCTTTCACCGCCTATGAGTTTTATAACTAAAATAATCTTCACCGCCATGGTGAGAGTATTTAAAGAAATAAAAAGATAAGATTCTATYTTATCATTTCATTTTGAAGAAAAATCTGTTGAAAGAGAAAAAGAGTGTTGTGGCGGTGAGAAGTGTTCTTGAACAAATCTTTTCTTCAAAGCTGTTTGGAGAACTTGTGATTTGCTATGTGTTTTAAAACTGCAGAAACTGTGATTATTAAGGTGAGTTTTTAAACTGCCGTTGATTATAAACTGAGTTTTAAAATACTGTTGATTATACACTATGAATTTTGATGAGTAAAACCTTTATATATTTTGTTATATAAACTGCTGGGTTTTGATATTGGTTTTGAAGAAAAGATGGTAAAAACTATTTTGATAGTTTAAAGGTGTTATTGTTATATGTTTGAGTATTAAAAACTGTTTTGGAAAAGATAAAGAAGATATTGCTTCTTTCAAACAGTTTTGGAAATGATATCCTGTTTTGAGGATTTAAAAGGGATATGACCTTTTTTTGGAAATCATTGAAAGAATAGATTGTTCTTGAGTTTGAAAGGTTTTGATGATAAAACTGTTGATTGAAAACTATAGAGAATATTCTTTTGAGATGATTGTGATTTTGATCTGTCTTCAATTGAAATTAATCTATAGATTTCATGGATAAAACTATGAATGAGGATTCGATAAGATGGTTGTGACGACGGTCCTTCATCCGAACTAATTCATAGATTTTGAAGAAGATATAAGGGTGGCATATCAAGGAGAGGTGTCTTTTGGCATAAGGGTGGCATATCAAGGAGAGGTGTACCTTTGGATATAAGGGTGGCAATTGTGTGTGAATATTTAGCTCTTACTATTATGTCTTTTAAGACTACAATAGATTTGAGTCCTTACTTCTTTGTGATTTGAGAACTCAAAGATATTGTTTTTATTAGAAATAATAGTATTGATGTTATTGAGAAGGGGAAAACTTGGCCTATGGCCATTGATATTGATTAAGAGTGTTTTAGAACATAATGGTCATTTTTATGAGGAATCAGAGGGGCTCTGGTTGTTCCTTGTAAGGAACCAGAGGGGCTCTGGTTGATCATGTCTTTTGGAACCAGAAGCTCTGATTAGTTCAACCAGAGGCTCTGGTCCAACATGAACTCTTCCTAATTACTCTTTTCATGAAAAAGGCTATCTTATTGATTGAAAGTTTAACTAAAGACCATTTTAAGAAGTTATATGAGTCAGAAGTTCTGGTTAGTGCACCCAGAGGCTCTTGTCTAGGAACCAAAAGATCTGGAAGAGAGACCATAGGGGTTCTAGTCCTGGTTATTGAAATATATTCCAAGTGTGGTTTGGAACCAGAGGCTCAATGTACCAAAACAGAATATGATTTTATTCTACATGTTGTGAAATGATTATTTGATAAATGTTTTGGTGATCTTCACCCTGCATTACATAAAAAGAGAACCTCACTAGAGATTCATGTCTAACCCTCATTTCGTGTTTTCAAAATATGTGTGCAGGTGATAATAATAAGGGAAAGAGCATTATGTGAATTACTTCCCTATGTGCTTAGCTATTTTGCAAGCATGGATGCTAGGATGCAAGAACATGTATTTTTGGAATTTTTGGGTTGCATATTTTATATTAAAGACTTTTCTATTATGGACCTATGTGTGAGAAGACATGTATTCTATGTATAATATATGTGTTATATGCAATGTATGGATTGGGGCTGTTACACGTGAAAGAATCAAAACAACACAAGACCGCCAGAAAAGTTATGCCGATAAGTGTCGGAAGCCTATTGAATTTTGTGTAGGTGATCTTGTGATGTTGAAAGTTTCCCATGGAAGGGTGTTATCAGATTTGGAAAGAAAGGTAAGCTTAGTCCAAGGTATGTTGGGTCGTTCAGAATTTGTAAACGAATAAGGCGAGTGGCGTACCTGTTAGAGCTACTAGAAGAACTAAGTCTGATCCATAATATTTTCCATGTATCAAACTTGCGGAAATGTTTAGCTGATCCGAGTCTCGCTGTACCGTTACCAGAAGTGAAGCTGGATAATAAGCTGAACTTTGTGGAAACCCCAGAAGCTGTGATTGACTGAAAGATCAGGGTGTTGAGAAACAAAGAAATCAGTTTGGTTAAGTTACAATAGAAATTTCAAAAGGGGTCAGAAGCAACCTGGGAATTAGAATCAAAGATGAGAGAAAAATATCCATGGCTTTTTGATTAAAGGAATTCCGAGACGAATTTTTTTTGAGGAGTGGATAATGTGATAACCGGATCCTGGTTATCACCTGAGGTAATTAATACGTGATTATCTGTTAAACGATTTTGTGATAGCAAGATAAATTGTTATATTGATCATCCAAGTGGATGTTTTATGCATAAGAATAAATGCATAATATGAATGTATGCATGATTATATGCATGTATGCATGAAATGTATGTGTGAGCATATAATTGTATGTATGTATAAATGTAATGCATGTGTTGTATGCGTGCATAAGGGGTGGACGCCTTTCCATAAATGGAAAGGGGTATAAATATAAGATGAAGCCTCCATTTCTCTTCTTGCCAATTTGTGTGTTAGTGAGCAGTTTAAAGAAATTAGTATTGATCGGATTAGTTGAATTGAAGTTGGACTCAACCTTGCTTTCAAATTTACATAAGGTGAGTGGTTAACATTTTAAAATCTCTTTGAAATGGCATATTTGATTGTGTTATAAACTACTCATCCGGTTTAGATTTAAATCGGATGAGTGTTGACCGATTTAGGTATAAACCAGACAAAGTGTTGACCAGATTAGATGTAAACCGGACAAAGTGTTGACCGGATTAGATGTAAACCGGACAAAGTGTTGACCGGATTAGATGTAAACCGGACAAAGTGTTGACCGGATTAGATGTAAACCGGACATAGTGTTGTCTGATTTAAAGTAAATCGACCATAGTGTTGATCGGACTATTAAGTTGGGAAAATTCTATCTTTATAAATCGATCAATGGTTTTAAACGGAGAAGTAGGAATACGATCAAGGGGTGACCGGTTTATTTATAAATTGATCAAAAGGCTACCTGATATGTTTTAAATCACATGGTGTGTTGTCCGGTTTAGTGATAAATCGGACAAGGCTTTGAGAGAGTTGCCCGAATTAGTAAATCGGGCAAGGACTTGTGTTGTCCGGATTGATAAATCGGACAAGGCTTTGAGAGAGTTGTGTAGATTAGTAAATCGGATAAGGACTTGTGTTGTCCGGATTTATAAATAGGACAAGGCTTTGAGAGATTTGTCCAGATTAGTAAACCGGTTGTAAGGGACTAAGTGTTGTCCGGATTGGTAAATCGAACAACTTGAATAGTGTTGTCCGGATTGGTTAAGTTGTCCAGATTGGTTAAATTGGCCAAGACATGAGCGGAGATGAAGCTTGGCCGAGTCTGTGTTGACCGGATTTGTGTATGGATTTATGTGTTATTCATATAATTATAATTTTAATATTCTTTTTAAAAGAATGGGAATTTTTGATAAAGATGATTCTAAACTAATGATATTCCATTAGAACATTTATGACTGCGGTCTATTCGAATTGGAATTGCTTTGTGAAATGTTTTGATGAGGAAATAAGGGTGGCATATCAAGGAGAGGTCTACCATGGGATAAGGTGGCATATCAAGGAGATGTGTACCATGGGATAAGGGTGACATATCAAGGAAAGAGGAATACCTTTGGATATAAAGGTGGCATTTGTATGTGTGATGTATGATATAACTCTTACTATTATATCCTTTAAGATTATTTTGATTGGGAATCTTTATTTCTTTGTGATTTAAGAATTTAAAATCAGAGTTCTTATTGGAAATCATAGTCTGAATGTTATTGAGAAGAAAATAACAGGTTTGGCCTGAAACTCTGAATAAACCTTGTTTAATTAAAAAGTTTCACAAGTGGCATTATGATAAACCTGTTTGGGTTTTAGATGTGTTAATTGAAAGCTGAGAGATTGGCTTTGGAATTGAAAAAGGTATGGGTAATATGATGCATTTGTTCATATATTTGTTATTTATATGAAACGTTGTTTTTAAGTAAAAGTTTAGGTGATTTTCACCCTGCAATAACATAAAAGGGGAACTCACTAGACCTTTCGGTCTAACTCTCGTTTTTTGATTTTAAATTATGTATTACAGGAGGTGTAGACGGTAAGGGGAAGGGGAAAATCTAATATTTTTCCTATGTGCATATTTGCTGGAAGATGTGGCTATGTTATGTATAGTTTTGTTAGAAGAATGTGGAATAGTACAAGAATTGTATTTTGAATTTTTGGACTATGTATTTTGTACTGGTAGATTCTTGTACTAAGGGACCAATGTGGTGTAGAAACATGTATTTCTTATATATGAAGTATGTGTTACATGCAATGTGTGGTATGGGGTGTTACAGAACTACGATTCAAAAAGCGCATTGCAATAACTGCTAATCCAGTTCAACACTCTAAGACCATACACATCGATATCAGGTATCATTTCATTAAAAATAATGTAGAAAAAGGATTAATTGAGATGCATTTTGTGCAGACTGATTTTCAACTTGCTGATATGTTTACAAAACCTCATTGTTAGGACCTTTAGATTCAGCTTATGATATTAATCAAATACTCTGGATGATCTTTTAGACAATAACAGTGCAACGGAAACAATGAATGAACAAACATAGTAAGAAATCAATCAAGAACACATAGATTAAGAATGAAGAACACGAGAGAAAAGCTTCAAATGATTTTCAATTCTATTGAAAATATTGAGAATTACAATACGGAAGCACCTCAAATTACAAAGGCCTAAGCTGCTATTTATACTAGTTCCTAACGGCTTTTCTGACATGACCTAGAAAAGTGAAATGATCTAAGCCGTTCAAATAAAGCAGATTACAAACATAGTCACGTGATAAGCACGAGCAGCTAACATACATAAGTAAAACAGTGAGAAGTGGTTCTTCACAGAAGATAAACCGCAGACCCTCTGTGAGCCATCCCAGAGGCTCTGCTGGATATGACTTGTWAGCACTTGATGCCAGAGGATCAGTTTCCAGAACCTCTGTGAGAGACAACAGAGGTTCTGTCATTCTTGACTTGTACGCTTTTGTATACCTTTTGTTGTTGGTCCTCTGTGGTCTTCTGTGGTAGAACCCTTCTGTCAATACTTGCAGTAATACTTTTTCATACTTTTACATTAAATGAAATATGAGAGCTAAYAATCTCCCCCTAAGTATGAAAAAGTAAAAATTGACAATTTAAAGCAAGAAATGACTTAATGGAAAGAAAATTACAAAAGGAGATAAAAAATTATCCTCTGAAAAGAATTACATGAGAAAAGAATTACAAATTGTGTTGCTTAGGCCAAAACTATTACAGAAGTTTATCCAACTACAGAATCTGGATAGTCGTCTACGGCATACATCATGTTAGTCTTGATAGTTTTGTAGACATTGAAGATCCATTCTCTGAAGTTGACTTGTACTTTGATAGC
>NW_020201632.1:10460-16522 GCF_001531365.2 Cynara cardunculus var. scolymus
GTGTACAGGTTGCCGTCATTCTTCTTCACAACGTATTGAGCATAGAGCACCTTCCTCTTCAGCAGGGTCCTTGGAGAAATTGTTTCAAGTGACACAATTGCGTGCTCTGAGAAGACTTGCTCACGTGGCCTGGTGAGCTTAGAGAACTGGTACTTGGCATCAGCAGAAGGAATACCTGTGAGCTCTGGATCATAGGGGGGCTCTGTGTCCACTGCAGAGTATCTCCACATCAAAATCTCTTCCACAGTAGTAACAGGCTCTGTACGTACTTGTTGCATGGGAATCTTGCCCATTGATTCGAATATCTCAGAGACCCTTCCTACTGTGGCAGACTTTGGCACTTTAGCTTCCTCTTCTTCAAGAATTGGCCTCTGGGTTGACCCCTCTGCAAGGATAGGTTTGACGGTTCCTTGCAGAGCGTCGAACATACCTGTGGACGTTTCTCCTTCGACTTGTGGGAATTTTGATGAAGGGCCTTCACCTGCTCTGTGGATGGGGCCTCTGCCCTTTCTTGCTTGAGCTTCTTCCAAGGAAGCCTTTAATGCTTGAAGGAGCTCTGGGTCGTCATAATCTTCTTCGTTTATCTGCACTAGCGACTCTGAGCTTGACGACCCCTTTTGTGGTGTCTCCTCCACAGCTTTGCCTTTGCCTTTGTCTTTAGGCTCTGGTGCCTTTTCTTTCCCTTTTAAGAACAAGGCAGCTGTAGAGTCCACTATCTTGACGCCTTTGGCAGAAGTCTTCTTTGGCTCATCTTTCTTCTCAGCCTTTTTCTCCCCCTCATGAAGATCATGGTCATCATCTTCTTGATCGTCATGGTGTTTGGTGGCTTCTGCCTTACATGTTTCCAGGGGAGCCTTCTCTAATCTCTTCAGAATCTTGGTGGCCGCCTTCTTCATTTTCTTAATGACCTCTTACGCGAGCACAGAGGCGTGGCTTATGTCTATCTCTGTCGACCACTTCAACTTGGAGACGCTTCGATAGATTTTGCTTCTAAGGAGATCTCCCTCTTTCATGAGCTGGGAAGTGAGGTCTCTGATCGCCGTGTTGGAGGCTCGGGCGTCTTTAAGAAGTTGATCTGTATCTTTTTGCACGATGTCTCCCAGAGCTTCAACCATCACATCTAGCTCTCTGCGAGTGGCTAGATGGTTGATATTGGCCCTGGATGACTAGGTATCCATGCCGTAAGTGACTGCAGAAGCGAACATTTGCTTGATTTTGTCTTTGAATGTTGAGTAGTATGTATAGCCCGCAGAGACGAAATCAGCAGCAAACTGGGCGGCCATCTCTGATAGTTCTGTCTTCAACGTCTGGATTGAAGAAGGATTGAGGGTCAGAGCATTAAACGCCTCTGCAAGATCATCCTTCTGTAGGACAGAGCTCTGAAGGGTTGAGAGTGTTGTCTTGTGTTCTGCCGTTGTAGAGCTCAACTCCTTCAGAGCCTCTGTGATGGGGGCGAGGTCTTCTGTCATCGTGCGAGAGATGAACAAGCTTTTTAACTCGTCCATCTTTTGGAATACCGATGTGGCGAAGGTTTGAAGCTCCCCCTTCATCACATAGGCATCCTGGGAGCCTAGATCAACAACACATGGTGACCTAGTAGCCTCGGAGCGAGAGGCGCCCTCAGCGAGTGATTTTGTATAGTCTGCTCGGGGACTTCCACAGGATCCTCGTACGTCTCCAAGAGAAGAGCCTACCCATGTTCTGTCGATATCGTACCTTGTAGGTTCAGACCCTAACATGGCAGAGGGATCGAGTGTGGACATTGGGCGTTCTAGACCCTCTGTCGCCATGACTCTCACATATGCCTCTGAAGCACATTCTGGTTGGTCACTCATGTGTAGAGAGGCAACAGATGCCTCTCTTGGTTGTGGCGAGTCCTTGGGCGATGGGACTCTTATAGTAAAACCAACATCCTTTTGAGAGGATGAAGGACTATGAGGTGGTTTCCCGGCTGTGCGATCGACAGAGGACTGAAGAATGTCCTCTGCGAGGTTAGCTTGGGTTGGGTTTGGCGTGTGCACGCCATGTTCAATAGGGGATCCCTCTAGAACAGGGCCCCTAGTAGCGTGGGTAGCACTGGGAGGAGGGCTAGGATGTCTACTTGTGGTATCTTTTTCTCCCTCTCCTAACTCCATTTCCTCTTCTTCTTCATCTAAGACGACTTCTGTCCCCAACTCTGTCACGTCGATTGGCGCTCTGAACTCCTGTTGGAGGTTGAAAATGACATCATGGATCTGCACCGTTGGGGAGTCCTCTTGTACGACCCTGCGCAATCTTCTGCGCTTGGGAGTAGTAGCCTCTGCGGGGCTCTCTGGAACAGCAGCCTTTGTCACCACAACCTCTGTCGGTTGGGCCTTCTTGGTTTTCTTCTTTTTAGGCTTCTGCAGAGTACTACTTGGGCCCTCTTCTTCTGTAGGCCTCTTCTTTCCCTTCTTCTTCACAGAAGAGTCGGCACCATTATGTGTCTTCTTGGTCTTCTTTGGTGGGGGACTTGGGATTCTAGGGCTAGCATCACTCACCTTACCAGCCATTTCTGGCTCCTCCGTTCGTCCCTCAACCCTCATTTTTTCAATTGTCTCATCTAATGGGATTCCTATGCGTGGTGGGGTCTTAGGGACCGGCTCTGGCCTCCTGAATCCACGTCTGTAGGCCTTCCTATCTCCGTGACTAAGGAACCAGAGCATGGCTTTTGATAAGGGTCTGGGGCTTCTGTACCCTTGCTCATGCTCAGTTGGATGGAATTCTTTGAACGGGTACAGCCTTGCGTTGGGCTCCACAGAGGGTAGCTTTGCTGCTATCAGATCTCCAAAGATGAGACCAAGGAACCGTTGTAGAATTAAGTTTGGTTGGTTCATGTCTTCCTTGGCCTTCTTATGCGCTTTGACCTTGGACTTTTCTCCCCTTTGTATCGCGTATTTCTTTTTGATCAATCCAACCATATCTTCGAATATAAGTTGTGCGTAATCCAAAGGTAAGTTGAAGTAGATTTCGTAGACGATAAACATCATTGTGTGCGAGGTTTGGTCGTGACTTCCCACCTTCCCTGTTAAGCAGTAGTTTAATATTGAGAATAGGGTATTCCAGACAGGGGGTAGTCCTTTGCGCTTAAACTGAGTCCGTTTGACGATTTGGGTCGCATACAAATGGAATTCAAGGAATTGAATTAATTCCTCGTCTGTTGGAGTTGCAGCAAAAGCATTCAAGTTTATGGATTCCAGAGTGGGTAAACGTAGGGCTGTTCGCAATTTGCCCACATTTAGTTCCAAGGGTACCAATGATTTATTGGTAGGGTGAGAGGCGTAACCCACAATGCTCAGTCCAGAGTTGTCCAATGTTTTTATGTAAGAACTTAAGAGAAATTGGGTTATATAGGACTCAGGGGTTGGTTTGGTGGCTGATAGGGCATAGAAGAGAGGATGGTTGTGAAGAATTACTAGTAAAGAAAGTAAATTCAGGGAAACCTGTAGTTGAAGGAACAAAGTAGTAGTTGTTGGGCTTTTTCACGAGCACGACCTTCTCGTATCGGTTTTGGACGAAGGATAGGGCGTGAGACGTTAGAGCTTGGGCCTGTGTGACTTCGTTGTCACTAGAGACGTTGACTGATTGAGCAGATGCTGAGGAGGAAGACATTTTTGCAGGTTTTGCTTGAGAGGTTCGCCGGAGAATATGAGAGTGGTAAAGGTTTTTTATTTGGGAAAGGGATATTTATAGTGAGGAAATTTGAATTGAACCGTTTTATTGACAAAAGGTCGTGATGAGTGGTTTTAGGATGAAACGGCTCAAAAGGTATGACACGCCATGTTGGGAAGACGCGCGATTGATGATGTGCGCCCCCTTTTCTGACACGCACGTGTTTGTTCTAACCCTTATCCACAGAACCACGCACACCATATCAATATACAAGAACTATTAAGAGAGTTATGTTAGAGGCCTAAGGGTAACAGAGCCTCTGTGATATGTGTCAGGCCTTCTTATAATGTTACACCTTTTTATTACCTAAACGGTTTTGAAAATCCACAGAGAGATGAGTACTTGCTCAGTTCAAATCCACATAGCCTCTGTTAGAAGCGCCAGAGGTTCTGATGAATTGACCTCTGAGAACAAGATACTTCAAATGTTTTGGCACCTTCTGTGGTTTGATTTTCATTTCAAAAACTCCCCCTCTGAGCCAGCTTCCATGGCTCCCCCTTGAAAAAAAAACATTTAAAATCCTAAGAAAAAGTGTCGACAGAGGGTCCGTTCAAAGAGCCTGTGCAAGTGATCACAGAGATCCTGTGACTAAAAATGTTTTTCTTCTTCAAGAGGTTTTATTATTTTGAAAGAAGATACTCCCCCTCAAACCTTGCAAGTCTCTGCAAGGTTAAACCTGTTTAACTATAAAATCAAGTGAAAGGTTATTCAATAAATAAAATTATACACATAATGAAATTTAAAAGAAAATTTTATACAATAAAGAATAAAGAATAAGACAACCATCAACTAGGACTCTGGACATGTCATTCATATTTTCTCTACAAGGAAATTGAACCTTTTCTCATCTAGGGCTTTAGTAAAGAGGTCAGCCAATTGAAATTCTGATTTTACAAAGTATAACTCAACATTACCTTCTTCAACTTGATGTTTATGAAAATGGTACCTTATGTCGATATGCTTTGTCTTAGAATGTTGTACTGGATTGGCTGAAATTGCAATAGCACTCTTTGAATCACAGAGGATGGGGATTTTGTTGACAGCGTAGCCGTAGTCACGTAGTTGGGTCTGTATCCCCAGAGCTTGTGAACAACAACTTGCAGCAGCAACATATTCAGCCTCTGCTGTGGAAGTTGAGACACAGTTCTGCTTCTTTGAAGACCAAATCACTAGTTTTCCTCCAAGAAACTGGTAGCACCCAGAGGTGCTCTTTCTGTCAATTTGGCATCCACAATAGTCTGAATCCGTATATGCCACTAGATCAATATTTGAATGCAGAGGGTACCATAGTCCCAGAGTTGGTGTCTTCTTTTAATAACGTAGGATTCTCTTAACTGCCCTAAGATGTGAGGATTAGCCTGATACCTGGCACATATAGACGTGGAAAACATGATATCAGGCCTACTAGCAGTTAAATACAAGAGGGATCCAATTATGCCTCTGTAGAGCTTGCACTCTACAGGTGGACCATTAATGTCCTTATTAAGTTTCTGGCCTGGAGCCATGGGAGTCCTCAGGGGAGAAGCGTCGAGCATTTTGTACTTCTTCAACAGGTCATGAACATATTTGGATTGATTTATGAATATGCCTTCGGCTGATTGCTTTACTTGTAGACCTAAGAAAAAGGTTAGCTCTCCCATCATGCTCATTTCAAATTCACTCTGCATAAAGAACTCAAATTCTTTGCACATCGAAACGTTAGTTGCACCAAAGATAATGTCGTCAACATAAATTTGTACGAGCAAGATATCATCATTCATTTTCTTATAAAACAAAGTAATATCTGTCGTACCTCTGTGAAACCCATTGGAAGTAAGAAAGTTGGACAAGCGATCATACCATGCTCTGGGAGCCTGCTTGAGACCATACAGAGCCTTGTCTAAGAAATAGACGTGGTTTGGATACTTATCACTCTCAAACCCTGGGGTTGCTTGACATATACCTCTTCTTTGAGTTTGCCGTTCAAGAAGGCTGACTTAACATCCATTTGAAATACTTTGAACTCTCTGTCAGTTGCAAATGCTAGAAAGATACGAATAGCTTCTAGTCTGGCCACAGGAGCAAAAGTTTCTTCATAGTCAATACCCTCTTCCTGGCAATACCCTTCAACAACTAACCTTGCCTTGTTCCTTACCACCACCCCTTGCTCATCCTTCTTATTACGGAAAACCCACTTGGTGCCAATAGCAAGCTTCCCAGTTGGAAGAGGTACAAGTGTCCATACCTGGTTTCTTTCGAACTAAACTAGCTCGTCTTGCATTGCATCAACCCAGAAGGTATCTGCTAGAGCCTCTGCCACTGTTTTTGGTTTAATTTCGCTTACAAAACAAGTGAATAAGCAGAAATTTGCCGTGGCTCGCGTCTTAACACCG
>NW_020201632.1:17079-18863 GCF_001531365.2 Cynara cardunculus var. scolymus
AAGTTGATAGGGGGCCGTCTCATAACGCTTTACCACCAAGGACCTGTTTTGTGTGTAGCAGGCGGCAGAGACAGCTTCTGCCCAAAAAGATAGTGGTAGCCCAGAGGCATTCAACATCGTTCTAGCAGCTTCAACAAGCGTCCTGTTCTTCCTCTCTACTACTCCATTCTGTTGCGGAGTCCTTGGTGCTGAGAAGTTATGAGTTATGCCGACAGAGGCTAGGTACTCTTCGATCACATAATTCTTGAACTCTGTGCCATTATCGCTCATTAGTACCCTAATCTGAAGAGCATGAAGAACTTACAATCTCTTTAAGGGATTGATTAGTACACAGGGAACTTGAGATTTCTTAGTACCAAGTAAATCTTGAAAATTCATCAATTAGTACTAATATGTACTTCTTTCCTCCAAGACTCTGCACAAAGATAGGGCCACAGAGGTCCACATGAAGCATTTGCAGAGGCTTATCATAGGAAGGATCAGACTTGGATTTATGGGAAGACCTTTTGAGTTTACCCATTTCACAAGCTGAGCAAAGATGGTCCTTTTCAAACTTTATGTTGGGTAGTCCCTTGACTAAACTCAGCTTAACCACTTTATTAAGAGTGTGAAAGTTTAGATGACAGAACCTGGTATGCCAGAGCCAAGCTTCTTCGTTCTTCACAGAGGACACCAGACTGACTTCTTCTTTGGCTTCTAACAAATCAAAGCACAGAAGGTACAAGTCTCCTCTTCTGTTGGCTCTCATCACCTCTATCAATGTATCTGCCTTGTACATTATGCAGTGTTTGACCTTGAAAAGCAAATCCAGACCATTGTCGCAAAGTTGACTAACACTTATGAGGTTGTGTTTGAGTCCATCCACGTATGATACTTGGTTCATCTTTATCTCACCCTTCACAATCATCCCGTAGCCTTTAATCTTCCCCTTCTGGTTTCCACCACAGGCTATAGAGCCTCCTTCTTGCTTTAAATARGAAGATAAAAGCTCTAATGTACCAGTCATGTGCCTCGAGCATCCTGAGTCAACAACCCAGGTAGTCACATGCTVCTGCTTCTGCAATCATACAACATTTATTTTAGGTACCCACTTCCAATTGGGTCCTTTAGCATTAGATTGTTTGAGGTATGTCGTAACATCCTTTGATTTGGCTTTACTTTTCTTGGAAGAATTGCCAACTTGTCTCTTATTCACCCCAGAACTATGACTCTTGGGGTGAGAGACAAAACAAGAAGAGTGGTGAATGTGAGTGGATAGAGTATGCATGATATTGAAACATTCACAGAAGGAGACATCACAAGAAACTTTCTTAAATTTTTCATTAAGATTATCAAAAAAGGGTACAGAGATTTTGTTTTTAGAGCCCTTCTTAGGTACGGGCTTCTCATTACAAGATTCCTTTCCTATTATAGGCTCTGTTTTGAAATCCTTTTTAAAATTCTTCTGTATTGGTTCCCCCTTTGGTTTTACTGCAATCACTGAGACATAAGCATTATTAGTTAGAGGCCATTTTTTCAATTGCTGCCAAGTATAGATAGGCTTCTGTGTTGTAGAGACAGAGCATTGAGAATTACTTTGTTTTCGAATTTCCTTCTTTCCTTTCTCAAGATCAATATTAGTCTTTACAACTTGTGTAGGACTAAGTTCAAGATCTGAGGCATGTTCATGCTTAGACGTAGTTTTTCCACAGAGCTCTGTGACAAAAACTTTTTCAATAAGAGACTCATTTGCAGAAGGCTCTGTGATGTAATTTGGAAAGAATTCCAGAGCCTCTGCGGACAGT
>NW_020201632.1:20039-48208 GCF_001531365.2 Cynara cardunculus var. scolymus
GTCTCAGATCTCTCTCCCTCTGCAAAGTTTCTTCTGTTGAAACTTTTAAACTCTTTCCTCTCTCCACCCTTYCTGAMTTCTCTGGTGATTAAGGCCAAAGTTTTCATCATCTCCTTCATGGAGACTTCTTCATCAGAACTATCATCGCTCTTTGCTATCAATACCTGCTTCTTCTTCTTCTACTCCTTCTCTTCCTTCTGTGCCTCTTTCCCCTTTCCTGAGCATCCATCCTCTGCGACTAGAGCCAGAGGGCTACCATAGTTGACTTTCGTCCCTGCTCGACGGGTGGGCCTCTCTTTTTCCACTTCACTTTGTATTGTTTGTTGGGCAAATCTTTGCCTGTTAGGTAAGAGGATAGCAAACATCTATCCATATATCGGAATAGATAGATTGACCATCACACCCGGGATGGCCCAGCTACGCCAGGGAAAAGAATAGAAGAAGCACCCTTCAATTCGAATTAGCAAAAGCAATGTCTCCTTGCATAATATGGATGAACCGGATATGGACAGTTCCAACAAGATTTCATTCTTGAACAAAAATCCATTTTTTTATTTATTTCATCTATTCCATGACCGGAAGAAAGACATGTATATGTGATATTAGATATTGACTAGTTATATACGAGCTAAAGATACTCATCTATTTTTTTTTTCAAAACTGACGCTTGTATCATAACACTGGTAACTAACTATTTGCAACTTGACAATTTAAAACATTTTATCGAATTTGAAAAAGAGTCAGAAGAGATGGTTGATTCAGATGTTCGACAACTTGTAATAGAACTGATGCGAACCATTTTTGTTCAATAAGATACCAAACTGGATAGAGTAATTTGAATATTCATTTGCAGAACTTGAGGCTCTTGGCTTTTAAGAGATCCAAACAAGTCTGCTAGAGTCCACATTTCCAAGTCTAGGGTGGCCTTCATGGACATGGTGAGGTGCATCCACTCAACTCCAAGGCTCTTCAAGAATAAAGAGTTGTTGTCCTCTGCCGTCCTCATGACTCCATACCTCTTGTAGTTACTAATTAAGGTGTTCAGTCTAGAGTATGTGTCAGACAGGGATTCGCCTTCTTTCGCCTTGAAGCTGTGGTACTCGTCAATGCAAATTGATCGATTGTTTTTTAGTGTTTTCTTACCTCCCTCAATCTGCTTCTCTAACTCTGCCCAAATATCCATGGATAATTGACAGTGATCGATGCATTTAAAGATTTCGTGAGGTATTGCCATAATTAACAATCGTTTGCACTTGCTGCCTAATTCAACCATAATTTTGTCCTCATCACTCCAGTTTGCAACAGGAYGTGGTTCATAATGCTCGGGAATTTCTGGAGTTGTTCCAGTGGCTGGAATTCTAGGAATTAAGTTCATGGGGACATAAGGAGGATTATAAAAAAATTTACAGATCCTTGGGTGAATTCCTTCCAGAAAATTAACCATTCGCACCTTCCATTGGGGGTACTCCTCACGTATAAGCGTGGGAGGTTTAGATTGAGAACCAGTGCTCATGAGAGATGTATTGGCCAGATTCGCCATTGAAAGAAGAAGAAAAAATAGGAATAAGATGAAACTGATAGAATAGAGTAAAACAGGGTAACCTGAAGAAGAAGACTGGTGTTCTTGAGCAAAAGCAGATTAATATAAAGAACAGAATAAATCAAATTAGAATTTGATTCCTACTTTGATACCAATTGTTAGGACCTTTAGATTCATCTTATGTTATTAATCAAATACACCGGATGATCTTTTAGACAATAATAGTGCAGCGGAAACAATGAATGAACAAACAGAGTAAGAAATCAATCAAGAACACACAGATGAAGAATGGAGAACACGAGAAAAAAGCTTCAAATGATTTTCATGTTTATTGAAAATATTGACAATTACAATACGGAAGCACCTCGAATTACAAAGGCCTAAGCTGCTATTCATACTAGTTCCTAACGGCTTTTCTGACATGACCTAGAAAAGTGAAATGATCTAAGCCGTTCAAATAAAGCAGATTACAAACATAGTCACGTGATAAGCACGAGCAGCTAACAAACCTAAGTAAAACAGTGAGAAGTGGTTCTTCACAGAAGATAAATCGAAGACCCTCTGTGAGCCATCCCAGAGGTTCTGCTGGACATGACTTGTGAGCACTTGATGCCAGAGGATCAGTTTCCAGAACCTCTGTGAGAGACAACCGAGGTTCTGTCATTCTTGACTTGTACGCTTTTGTATATTATCTGTTGTTAGTCCTCTGTGGTCTTCTATGGTAGAACCCCTTCTGTCAATACTTGCAGTAATACTTTTTCATACTTTTTACATTAAATGAAATATGAGAGCTAACACTCGTGATGAGAAAAGATTTTCATTTCTAGTAAGCAAGCTTGGAATGCTCAGTCTGTCTGTATAAAATCTAATCCATTTTTCTAGGGGGAGCTAGGGCTTAATTGTTTTTATTTGTATTTGATCTTTTCGTGCTTAATAGCAAAGTACTAATCACTTGTTTGAGTTTTTCTGAGATATATAAAAATGTTTTCGATGGTCAAACCACTTCTTGAACTTAAACGATTTTCATTTCTAAGAAGTGTGAATTTTAAATGATTTATATTTTTTTTTGGGAACGAGTACTTTTTTTTATCTGGTATTTTCTAGAGATTTTTCTTGCGTATTTTCTCTTTGTACATAATTGTAATACATGTTTAAGCTATTCTTTAAATCGTTATTATCACGTCTCTATAATGGAAAATCATTTTTGGTGATAATACACTCGTTTGTACTCAACTTTGTTTTCTGAGCTTATTTGTAAATAATTCTTTGATTGATATACACCTATTAATTCTTTGATTTATAAATTTGTAAATTTGTTCTTACAGATCTACGTTCATTTCTCCCATATTTTATGAATAATCAGTTTTGTACATCACTCCTTAATTGTTTATGTGATTAATTGTAATATTTTTCCATCAATTTCATCTGATCAATTGTGCATAATTGCAATATTATTTTTTATCAATCGTCTGTGATCAAATGAGCTTACATTGGTATAATTTGAGGGACTAAGAGCTTAGCAGAAATTCTTCTATGGACTGTCAAAACCGACAGCCCTATCCAAGAGGACATCCTTATCTGAGTGAGCTAAAATGCAAAATGGGTTTGTGTGCATAGATTAAAATGTAAATGAGAGGGGTAGTTGACGCGAGTTAAAATAATTGATAAGAGTTGTGTCCAGGATTACAAGAGTAAAACAATTATGTTCTATCTACTATAATCCGAGTAAACCACACAATCTATTAGTTCTCAGTTATTTCGAGACTAATATTGAAAAAGGCAAGCTTAGGCCAACTCCATGTTAATAACCCCACCAGCTACTCATTTATATCTTAAAAGATAAGTGTTTCAATAACACTTGGGGCACGCAACTCATAATTTATCGGTTTTTCATTTGTAGATAACTGATATTGAAAAAGAAAGATATATGTACCCCCTTCAGGTCTTGTTGATCACAAATTGAGTCTGGTAAATTTGTGTAGTCCACACTATTTATCTTTTTTAGCCTAATCTGAAGCATTAGTTTCTTTATCATTTATTCACTACAGAAATTTACAAAGTATTTGTTATTTTGTCATAACGTTCATAGATAAGCTTTTCAAAGCTATCAATTATTGAATGGAAGTCCTGGTGAGATGAACATTAAAAAGTCTCATATATGAAGTATATTTGTTGTACTAAATATATCAGTTATATTCACATGCCAATCTTTCTATAAGATTGAAAGCATGTTCATAAGCTGAATCTGGTTCTTGCCCTCGCCTTCATAATCTAAAAAGATTATATGAGTGAATTTGCAAAGATTTGCCTAATTTTTTTTATGAATTGACGCCATTTGTAGAAGGATCATTCATTTCAGTGTATGATCTAAATGATCTTTAGTTTCATCATAAGGGGGAGTTTATATTGAAAATGAACAAATATTTCTGCGTCAATTTTTGAAGATCAAGAAAGGTGTTAAAGTTTCAAAGGAGTTGGCCGATAATTGTTGATAATCGCTGAAGATTATACTAACGCAAAGTTCAAGGGGGAGTGAATGTGAAGAAAATCTCGTGCTAAAGAGCGTGGAGGTTCGAGTCCTTTTCAAGGCATAATATTGAGGCTCGTCTCGCCGTGACCTTCTCTTGAATTCACAAAACTTCTGTCCGACTTGCATGTGTTAAGCATGCCGCCAGCGTTCATCCTGAGCCAGGATCGAACGGGACCAAAACTCATTGCCTTACCACTTGGAAGTCTGTAGCGTCTACCAATTTCGCCATATCCCCCCTTAGAAATTGATTTGATTGATTTAAGTTCATACCAAGGGGGACGTTGTGGGTTCGAGCCCCGTCAGTCTCGACGGATCCAATAAGTACATCAATTCAGCTCCTATGTATTACCGCGGCTGCTGGCACAGAGTTAGCCGATCCAAATAAATATAAGAAAAAAAATTAAAAATTAGAAAGGGGTCGAACTTCTTATCATGAATCCACTGATTTCTGCCGCTTCCGTTATTCTTGAAGCTCATCCTTATTTCTGCAATAAGTTTACTGGTTCTTTAAAGGGAAGATAAAGTTTTTCTGAAGATGATCAGGGGGAGATTGTTTGAAGATTGTTGATATAAAAAGGAAGATTGTTTTCGCGCTGAAAAGTTATTTGGAAGAGATTGTTAAAGCTTTGAAGTTCAAATCATGAAGAATCAAAGTTACTAAAAGTTTTCTGAAGATCGTTGTTGTTTTGGACTTGAATCTAAAGGGGGAGATTGTTGGAACAAAATGTTGTAATCAAGTCCCGATGCTAAAAATGTTTTATAATGCTTTGTCTTGTAGTTTCTTTTTATAGAAGGTTAGTTTAGTTTCCTGTTTAGAAGGTGGTATATATAGGGTGTTGTTAGTTTTGTTATTTAATTGTTAATCATAATTGTATTTTCAAATTCGTAAGATTGTGATAGATTGAGAGAGATTAGAGATCAAGAACTTGTACTACATTTGACATCAATGACATGCCAACTTATTCGTATCTTCATCTATGTTCTTGATCTTTTATTATTGAATTGATTGTTTAGACTTGAATCTGGGATCACAACAACATCCACTAACAATGAAGGCTTATGGTCAACACGTGTCTTCATTGAGCATGAAGGAGAAGCATCAGTGGGGTTCTTGACCTTAGTTTTTGGGCCAGAGAGGTCCAAAGGAATGGAAGAGGGATAAGCTCAGAGGATTCCCTTCTCATTTGTTCTAGAAGGAACAACTGAGGGTTTGGTTACCTTGGGTGAAACATTCATTTTAAGCTTTGGCTTAGGTTTTTGAGAGGATTCAGATTACCTTGTTCCCAAAAGAAGAAGAAGGTGCACAAGCTGAAGGTTTGTATATGGGTCTATTTGACTTGTTGGCCTTCTTAGGAAGAGGAGTAATTACAATGGATTTACCTTTGTCTTTGCATCCTCAACTCGAAGGAGTTCCTTCAAAATGACTCTCAGTAAAAGAAGATTGAGAGGAAGAAGTGTCAGGAATGGAGGAGACAAAGGTACCAAACTTTAGCATGGACCCATTAGTGACACTATCATCCTGATCATAGGAAAAACCTAGACCAATATTTATCTTGGCAGAGATCTGAGCATTAATGATCTCAGAGGCCTTAAAAGAGGCTTTACACCACCCTTCAAGGGTAACCTTCTCAGCCCTGAGTTCAGCAATAGCTTGCTCATGCTTAGCTATAATTTGTTCCTGTTTGATGCTAATGGTTTGGTTTACAATGACCTGATCCTTAAAATCATCTTCAATCTTGGTCAGCTATTTGATCTTAGAATGACATTTCTCTAACAATTCTTGAAGATCAAGATTAAGCATTTCTTCTTTGGATTTGCCATTCAGGGCATTGTAAAGGTCAACCGTAGGCTATAAGTGACAGAAAAAGAGGGTTCATTCAGGGAACATACCAAAGTAAATGTAGACAATGAGGGATCACTGGAGGATGATGTCTCAGATGGTTCATTTTTGACATCCTTGGCCATTAGACAAAGGTAAGCTGTATATTCCTCATATGAGGATGATTTTTCAGTAGAATCAGCGGAGTCATGTTTATTTAGCAATAAGAGCTTTGCCTAGAGGAGAGATTAATTGTCATTAGTATTGTAATTGTGAGCTTTGAAGATATCTACATACTTTGACTGTTTGACTTTTTCTCTCAAGTTTCATATTCTTGAAATTGCCATTTGTGTGTTCTTGGATGATATTGAAGATTGATTGAACAATAATCACGTGTTCACATTCCCAAATATAATGAAGTACTCAAGTCCAGATATGTACCTGTAAATTCATAATTACACTGGCCAGATGTAATTATAATTTACCTTACACACTGTTCTTTTAACTCATCATATTTATTTCCAATGGTGTTAACTGTGTCCGGGACCCTTAACATGCAATGAAATAGTTTAAGTCTAGGTATCATGTTGTTAAATACCTAATTCCCTTAAACTCAGGCTCTGATACCACTTTCTATAACACCCCATCCCACACTGTTAGCTCTCATTTTATTTAATGTAAAAGTATGGAAAAAGTAAATACTGCAAGTGTTGACACAAGAGGTTCTACCACAGACGACAACAGAGGACCAACAACAGATGATGTTCAAATCACACAAGTGAAGAGTGACAGAACCTCTGTTGTCTATCACAGAGGTTCTGGAAACTGGTCCTTTGTAAACAAAGCGTACAAGTCTAAGATGACAGAACCTCTGTTGTCTATCACAGAGGTTCTGGAAGATGATCCTCTGGAATCAAGTGCTCTCAAGTCATATCCAGCAGAGCCTCTGGGATGGCTCACAGAGGGTCTGCAGTTTTATCTTCTGTGAAGAACTTCTTTACTGTTTTACTTAGGTTAGTTAGCTGCTCGTGCTTATCACGTGACTATGTTTATAATATGCTTTATTTGAACGGCTTAGATGAATTTGTACGTCTAGGTCAGGTCAGAAAAGCCGTTAGGAACGAGTATAAGTAGCAGCGTAGGCCTTCATAATTCGGTGTGCTTCCATATTGTATTGTTAACATTTTCAGTCAATTGAAAATCATTTGAAGCTACTCTCTCATTRTTCATCATTCATCAACTGTGTTCTTCATTGATTGTTTACTCTGTTTGTTCTTATTGTTTCTGCTGCACTGTTAATGTTTAAAGATCATCCAGAGTATTTGATTAATATCCAAAACTGAGTTAATCGATCCTAACACAGGCATTGCATGTAACACATACTTCAATTTCAAGAAATACATGTTTATACACCATTCAGGTCCTTTAGTGCAAGAATCTACCATACAGAATACATGGTCCAAAAATTCAAAATACAATTCTTGTACAATTCATCCTTCTTGTAACAAAACTATACATATCATGAGAAAATCTTCAAACAAACATGCATAACGGAAAATATCACATTTTCCCCTTCCCCTTACCGACAGCACCTCCTGCAATACATATTTAAAATCACAAAATGAGGGTTAGACCGGAAGGTCTAGTGAGATCCCTTTTTCTATGTCATTGCTGGGTGAGAATCACCAAAACTTTATTTAAAACTACTTTTCATATATATCTAACAATTATATGAATAAGTAAAATATAATACCAATACCTTCTCGATTCCAAAGCCAATCATTCAGCTTTTATATTAACATACCCAAACCCAAATAGGTCTGAACCAACCAGGTTTCATATAACATCCAGACTACGATTTTCAATAAGAACTCTGATTCTAAATCTTTAAGTCACAAAGAAATAAAGATTCTAAATCCCAGTAATCTTAGAGGATATAATAGTAAGTTATATCATACATCACCCGTACAAATGTCACCTTTATATCCAAAGATACACCTCTCCTTGATATGTCACCCTTATCCCATGGTACAACTCTCCTTGATATGCCACCCTTATCCCATGGTACACCTCTATTTGATATGCCATCCTTATTTCCTCATCAAATCATTTTACAAAATAACTCCAATTAGAACAAATTGCAATCATAAATGCCCTAATGGAATATTATCAGTTTAAAATCATCTTTATCAAAATTCTCATTCTTTATCATCATAAAAGAAAATTAAAATAATGATTTATTTGATCACTTATTTTAGTCAAAGTACTAATCCGGTCAAACTTGAAATTGGTCAACTTGGACTTAGCCGGACTTCATCTCCGGTCAAGTCTTGGCCGGACTATCAATCCGAACAATACGTCCACTCTTAGCCGGATTACAAATCCGGACAACATTTAGAAAACCCGGTCAAACTTTGGCCGGTGTATATACAAACATTTTTCCAACTTTCAAATCCGATCATCCTTCAAACGGTTACACAACTCCGATAAAGCCTTGGCCAGTTTATGAATAAACCGCACAACATACCAATCGGATTATCTCTAATTCTAACAGCCTTTGATCGCATTCCTACTTCTCCGTTTAAAACCTTTATCCAGTTTACAAAGATAGAATTTCATCTTGACGCTAATCTGATCATTGTTATGATTAATTTCCTCTAAATCGGATAACATTGTGTTCGGTTTATAACAAATCCGGACAACATATGTCCGATTTATAACCAAATCAAGGTGATATTTTATAACACAATTCAGAATTCAAATCCATAGGAATTACTTTTCAAAATGAAATATGATGAATCAAATTATTCACCTTATGCAATTCTTTTGAAAACCAACTTCAAATTCAGTCAATAAGCAAATACGGACAAGCTTTTCTCTCAAATCTCTCTCAGATTTCCAAAATGGCAAAGAGATTTATTTGAAAACCCCATTAGATATTTTTAACCCTTTCTATAAAAAGAAAGGCGGCTAAAGCAGCCGCATGCATGCCTACAACCCATGCATCACCTTATTTATGCATTCAATCATATGCATACGTATTATTTTATGCATACATAAATCACAATCATTTTTCATGCATGTACATAATTACATATTCACACATAATTAATTCATATGCCATGCATGCATTCCAAAGACAAAACCCATGCATGCTTATTACATTATGCATATATCTCCTATGCATAAAATATATGATTCACATAATTAACATAACAATTCATCATGCTTTCACGTAATCATAACAAACAATTCACGTATTGATTACCGTAGGTGATAACCAGGACCCGGTTATCACACACGCCTATCCCAGCCACACTATTACTTCTCAAAAAGTGATAGTTTCAAATAATCACGGGGATGAAGCAAAACTGCTATCTGCTCCTCACTTGGAGGAATTAGATATTGAAAATAGTAGACATATGCTCCAGTCTACGACTTCAATTGTGTACACTCAGAGTCTAGATCCAATAAACACATTAGGTACACTGGAGCGAGGAACATTCGTTGCTCTATCTACTGTTCTTAGTGAACATCCTGGAACGAGCAGAGTAGAGTCTTTTGACATTCTACGAGGATAGATTGGAAAATCTACCAGTGCTACCACTTTACCAACACTGAACATGGGCACGACAGTTTACTCAATTGTTGTTACAACTGGCAATCTAAGTGATCCATTTGTTATCTTACCAGACTTTGTGTCAAGGGAATATTTGAACGACGCTTTAAAGGTTGTTCAGGATTCTTTAATGGAGGAGTTAAATGGTCTAAAATGTCTTCTAAAGGTAAAACAACCAGCCATAGAAGAAAGTCATGCTCCATCGGCACCGCTTGCACCCCATCCTCCAACAGAGTCAAATTTATCGGTGGATTAACTCAAGTCCATGTTGCATGCTAAGATGATCACTGACCAAAATTTGGACTCAGCGGATGTAGATTTGGTTGGTATGCTAAGATAGTCAATAGCGGATTCCCAAGCCATTCGAGTCCCAGAGTTCATCAATTTTTAAAGCGTTGTCGTTTCAAGCCTATCAAAGCTTGGCTCCATAATTGCTTCTTCTACCCAGTCCATAGCCAACCTGCAAAGCTCAATTGACATACTCTCTGAAAGAGTTTCTATTCTGGAGAATACTTGCCGAGCTCAGGACACCTCTCTTCAAAGAAGACATGATGATCAAGACGATCCTGATCACCATGAGGGGGAGAATAAGAGACAGAGAGTGGCCGAGTCTTCGAGGGGTAAAGAAGTATTGTTGTCTTAAGGAGAGAATTCTGAGGAGCTTAATGATCAAAGTCCTATTCATGCTGGAAATAGCGAAATGACTACTAGCCTGAAGATAATAATAGCTACAGACCCAGAGATCGAGCCAATGGTTGAAAATTTGACAGTCTCCACTGTAGAAACTTGATTGTAATCAGATAAAATTACTTCAATGAAGTTAGGAAATCTATCTCTTCATTGTTTGTAATCTCCTGTGAACAGAACTGGTGGCTTGGTATCAGTACCAATAGCCATAACCTTTCTTGAACTCATTTTATCTGATTAATATGATATCGAATCTTCTACAGTTCAAAATTTGATTTCAAGGATTAAAATTCAAAAATATCTCAATAAATCGCACCCAGGAATTTCACACTCATTCAAGACTTAGAAAAAATTTAAGCACCAAGACTTATCCGTATTAGAAGTCCGGACAAGCTTATTCGGATTAGATATCCGGACATCAAAGTTTGTCAAAATTCTAAGCAAATCACAATCTATGCAGATTAGATATTCGGACAACTCAAACCCTTAGTCAAATTTTGCACAGTTAACAAAATTCAATACGGATATACAAAGTCAACAAGTCAAACAAATATAATATGCACAATCAATATTCAATCAATTAATCAACAATTGATTAATCCCAATTATCATACAAATCAGATTAATCAACAAAGTCAAAAAATTTATCCGCTCAATTAACAAAGTCAAACTATTTCAATCGCTTGACTATAAAAGTCAACAATCCGCACAAATAGTCAACTTTAAAATCCGCACAACAAATCAAAGTGAAAGTTCGTACACGTATGGTCAAAGTCAAAATACAATCAAAATACTAAATCGCACAAACCACAATATGACCAAGATTAAATCGCACAATATCAAACGGATAACCTAAATCGCACACGATTGCAAACGATTTATCACTTAATCGGACACAACGTCGAACGATTTAACTCTAACTCGCACACACCTACAAGCAATTTAACCCTATATCGCTCAAAGTGTTACCCGGTTTACCACTAAATAGCATACCAAACAAATCACACAGATTCACTAAGTAATAACTCGCACAAAGCAATAAGCGGTTTATCCTAAATCGATCAAGAGTTATACGATTAAACTTCAACCACAAACACAATTTTTTCAACTTTTTACCAAAAATTTGGATCAAAACTTGAAAAAATATGAACTTTTGAAGAACATAAATTTTTTCATAAACTCAAAAATCAATCAAAATCGGTTCAAAACTTGATTAAAACTCAATATTATGTGAATCAAAGATGTTCAGTATGTAAATGCGAATCTAGTAGTGCAAATTTTAACAATTAACAATCAAAGTTGAAGAGATTAGAGTAAAATTTGTGAAATCCGATCAAGAACAACGATGAACACTATGAAGAACAACGATGAACAGTGCGTAAATCCATAAAATTCGTAAAAAATTCCTTGAAAAATTATGTAATCCTCCTGTCAAATTGCTGCAACTAAGCTCTGATACCAATTGTTAATCCCAATTAGCATACAAATCAGATTAATCCTTCAAGAACACAATTGAGAGTAGAGAGAGATTTTTCACCAAGCTTTTGAGAGTAATATTTCTTGAGAGAATTACAAAGTGATTAACATAAACTAATTATAATTAACCAGCTAAAAACTATTTATACTAGGAAAATAGTAAGGCTAACTATTACAAAACAATTACAAATGAGAGAACTTGAATACAATCTTTTAAGCACAATCTTGAACCCAACAAGGATGTTGTTGGGTCTATCAACAAATGTGGGAATTAATGAAGTATTGTTAAAGGAGATCGATGGGGTTCAAGATTATAGAGTTGAAGTTGAAGCTGAAGCTGGAGATGATGATGACTCAGATGATTTGTTCTTTGATTTTGAAGCTGATATGAATGTAAATGATCTTGTCTTTCCATTTCAATCTGGTTCTAAGAAGTACCTGAACTAGTTCCTACCTGAATCACCAGGTGTTCTTGATATGTCTTCTGTTCCCCAAGCTGCAACTTCCAAATCTTCAAGGTAATATATACCTTTTGCTGTAAGGGTAAATATAGAAGGGTTAGACTGGGGAAGAGTCAGAGAACCATACCCTGAAGACTCATATCCTGATATTTTTGTTCGTCATCAGAAAGCCTTAAGTTAAGACAAAATCTTGGGTATCCAGAAGGAAACGCATGAGTATCGCAAAGAGTACAAATATTACCTCAAAGCCAAACAACATTCCATCAGCTTTGTACAAACCAAACACCAGATATTCTAGATCAAGAATATTGAAGCCAGGAAACTAGTCAGTGTCTGGTACCTAGTGTTCTACGTGACAAGACAAGACGGTCAAGTTTGGAACTTTAGTGAAGCTAACTTTCCTAACCTATTCTTATAAGAGTTGGAGCATATGTATCATGAGATCCGTAACCAGACTGTCAGATTGGAAGGAGTCGTCAGAGGGATTGAAGCTTTAAAACAGTACCTTAGATGTCATATTAATCTGTTATAACCGGGTTTCAGATAACCTGGGTCAAGGTAAATTTTATGTGATTATTTGATAAATTATATGATGGTATGCGTGAATGTGGCAAACAATACATAAAACATGAAATAAGTGCATACTTGTTTAGATAATATGAATATTTTATTGAGTTAGTGGTACCTTAGTAATGAAGCTAATAAGTTTTTAAAATAATAAAATCCACACCGTTATATCCAATTTTATATTATTAAAATCCTCCACCGCCTAGGTGAGGATATTTAAAGAAAAGTTTGGATAAGGTTATCCATATCACTATCATTCTTTTCAGAAAAGAACCTCTGTGTGTGAGATAAGGTGCTCTTTAAGAATTGTTGCTTCAAAAGTACTTGAAGATTCTGTATTAGAGTAAAGCTTTTGATGTGTGATTATCATCAAGAAATCTGTTTGATAAGGTGAGTGGTTTTGAAACTAATTTCCTCATATATTTGTGTATCAACTGTTGAGTTTTGATATTGGTTTTGAGGTTAAGATGATAAACTATCTTCAAAAGTTTTTATGATGTTACTGTTTTGGAATCTGTTTCTGGATAAATATGAAATAGAGTTGTTTTCTTCAACAGCCTTTGAGAAGTTGTTGTATGAATCTGTTTTTGGGACTGTTTTGGAAAGAATTAAACAGTATCTGGGTTTTAAAACATTTTGAAAGAGTTTTACAAAAAAACAGAGTTTTAAACTGTTTGGGAGAGCAGGTTGTTCTTGAGAATAAAAGGTTTTGAGTATAAACCTATGTTGAAATCATGATCTGGTTTGGGAATTATGAATAGGTTCACTTTGATATATATGACTGAGGTCTGTCTTTGGATGAACTACTTCATATGAATTAATGGGAGGATATAAGGGTGGAACATCATAAAAAGGGGATTATTGGGAGGATGTAAGGTTGGTCGTTGTCTGCATGGCCTAACTCTTATTATGATATCTATTAAAGTTACAATAGATTTAAGTTCTCATTTCTTGGTGATTTGAGAATTTGGAAATGTTGTCTTTACTAGAAATGATAATAATGATGTTATGGGATTGGAGCAAACATGGTTCATGACCGTTAGTTGTGAGTAATATGCTTTGGATAAAAGCATTGATTATGAGGAAATAGAGGAGCTCTGGTTATATCTTGCAAGGAACCAGAGGGGCTCTGATTGATTCTCATAATAGAACCAGAGGATTCTGGATATTGAATTAAAAATGATGCAAAATCTTTTATAAATTATTAGTTTGAAAATAAGCTTTATATCTTCAAGAAACAAGCTTAGTGCTATATTTATAGTTTTAAAATGATATTTCCAAAAAGTCTCTATACTTAGAAATTTCTATAAAAAAACCAGAGGGGCTCTGGTTGGCTTTTATAGGTACAGCCAGAAGCTCTGGTTAGAAGAACCAGAGGCTCTGTTCTTCATGACATTCTAAAATATGATTTAACTTCTTGGAAAGGTTATGTTTATTATTAGAACTGATCAATGAGTTTTCATGGGAGTTGTTATTTAAGAAAGAGGCTCTGGTCCTTCATAGGAGCTCTAGTTGTCTAAAATCAAAATATTTGTTAAAGTGTATTTGGAACCAGACGCCCGATGGACACTTTGGAACCAGAGGCCCGATGGACACTTTGGAACCAGAGGCCCGATGGACCCTGTGGAACCAGAGGCTGAGGGACTGGAAAACCATTATTTTTCTAAGTATGGGATTTTTAACAAGAGTCCCGATGGACCTAAACAGGATGCGATTCTTTTATTATTCTTCATTATGTTGAGAGATTTTTTGTAAATGTTTTGGTGATCTCACCTTGCATAGCATGAAAAAGGGAATCTCACTAGACTTTTGTCTAACCCTCATTTTATGTTTTAAAATATGTGTTCAGGTAATACCAATTATAATATCAATAAGGGAAATAGCATTATATGATTACTTCCCTTATGTGCTTAAATGTTGAAGACCATATCTAGATGTGTTTTGGAGGAGAGCAATGCTAGTTTACAAATATCAGTGTGTGTGGTACATTCGGATTACATCTGGCCAATGTAATTTTGAATCTACAGGTATATATCTGAACTTGGACACTTTATGTATTTAGGAATGTGAAAATGTGTTATTTAATCATGAAATCTACATATGATAAGTCGGTCCAGAAGATCACCAAGACTAGCCCATCCTGATCTTAGTGAGGCAGAAAATTCTCCCATTGAAGCCCCTATTAATACATCACTAGATGTAGAGGAAGAGGGAGAAATTAAACGAGGGAAAGAAATTATCAATCACAAGGTTATGTTAATCAAGCATAATCTAACTCTGGGAATGACAATCCAGAACCAACACCACAGCCAGAATTTGTAACTAGAGATATATTGGCTGAAGAAATGGGAAAGGTAAGAGAAACCTTAAGATCAATATTGAGAATGCCTTCGAGATTGGAAACAGAACGAGTAGCGATAAATTCTTCCATACCAACACCAAGCACAAGAAGAGGGGATATTAAAATGTTTCTGGCATGCAAACCACCAGCTTTTTCAGGTGAGCTAGATCCAACTAAAGCTATGTGTTGGATAAAAGAGATTGAATCAGTATTCAATACCATATGTTGTCTAGAAGCCGACAAAGTCAGGTTCGCTGTATTAGTTCTAAAGTCTAATGCTTTGTATTGGTGGGAAATAGAATCTCTTGGAAGGAGGGATGTTTTGCAAACTTTGTCATGGGCAGAATTTGTGAATAGATTCAAAGAACAATTTTGTCCCAAGGTTGCAGTTAGACAAATGGAAGAGGATTTCTTGAAGTTGGAACAAAGCTCTGGATCAGTTAGAGAATACACAGAAAAATTCATAGAGTATTCTAGATTTGCTGAGCATTACATATCCACATAAGCTAGAAAAGTTGAGAGATATATCTGGGGTTTGAAACCCTCAATTAGAGAATTTGTTATACGAGAAGTACAATTTCTTGGTCACATAGTTAATGAAAAATGAATTCAGGTAGATCCTGCCAAGATCGAGGCTGTTAGGAATTGGAAAGCCCCAAGAACCCCAACCGAGATCCGACAATTTCTTGGTTTGGAAGGTTATTATCGAAGATTCATCGCAAACTTTTTGAAAATTACACAACCACTCACAGCCTTAACCCAAAAAGACAAGAAATTTATTTGGGGTGAGAAACAAGAGAAAGCATTCAAGACTCTCAAGCAGAAAGTATGCAATGCACCTATTTTATCCTTACCAGAGGGTTCGGAAAACTTTGTAGTCTTTTGTGATGCATCGCATCAAGGCTTAGGATGCGTATTGATACAAAAATTTAAGGTCATTGCATATGCCTTGAGACAACTTAAAGTGCATGAGAAGAATTATACTACGCATGACCTTGAATTGGGAGCAGTAGTATTTGCACTTATGATATGGAGGCACTATCTTTACGGCACCAAATGCACCATTTTCACCGATCATAAAAGCCTTCAACATATATTTGATCAAAAGATGTTGAATATGAGGCAACAGAGGTGGGTTGAACTTCTCAACGATTATGATTGCGAAATTAAGTATCACCCGGGGAAAGCTAACGTGGTAGCGGACGCCTTAAGCCGAAAATAAAAAGTGAAATTGTCAAGAGTACGAGCCATGGGATTGTTGGTCCAAACGAATCTAAAAACGCAAATTCTTGAAGCTCAAGAAGAGGCGTTGAAACCAGAGAACCTAAAGAACGAAACCCTACATCACCTAGAAAAGGAATTTGAAACTCGAGAAGATGGGGTGCGTTACTTTAGAGAAAGAGTTTGGATACCAAAGAGTAACAATCTCCGGTCAATGATCTTAGAGGAAGCACATCGTTCAAGATACTCAATTCATCCAGGAACGGATAAGATGTACAAAGAGCTAAGAGATTATTACTGGTGGCCAGGAATGAAGAAGGACGTTGCCTTGTACCTGAGTTAGTGGATAACCTGTGCAAGAGTAAAAGCTGAACATCAGAAAYCWTYTKGTCTTCTTYAGCAACCAGAGATTCCCCAATGGAAGTGGGAGCAGATATCAATGGATTTTGTTACAAAGTTGCCAAGAACGAGGAAGGGATACGACTCAATATGGGTCATAGTGGACCGACTTACGAATTCTACACATTTCCTACCTATTCGAGAAGACTTTAGTACGGAAATGCTTGCGCAGTTATATATCAATGAAATCGTATCACGGCATGGAGTGCCTATTACTATCATATCAGACAGGGATGGTCGTTTTATTTCACGATTATGGCAATCAGTCCAAAAGGCACTAGGCACAAGGCTGGACTTGAGCACTTCCTATCATCCTTAGACGGATGGGCAAACGGAAAGGACAATCCAAATGCTGGAGGATATGTTACGAGCCTGTGTAATAGACTTTGGGGGCAGTTGGGATACTCATCTGCCATTGGTTGAATTCTCCTATAACAATGGATATCACACCAGTATCTAGTGCGCACCATATGAAGCCTTGTATGGGCGTAAGTGCAGATCACCACTCAGCTGGTTAGAAGTTGGTGACAGACAGCTGATTAAACCTGATATCATTCAAAAGTTTTTATCCTTCTTCACCTACTCGATCCTCTAGTAAATTTATGAGAATTAAAGAGGGGAGATTGTTCATCGAAGACCTGCAAATGTTTTCGAAAGGGTGATAATCTGTGATCCATGTTCTTTAATCTCTAAGAAAGTAGGAGAGAGTCCTTGCATGTGAGGTCTGATCATATTTTAAGTATGTTAAGATCTTGCATGCATCTTTAATCAGATTTATTATCTTTAAAACTCGATGGAATCAGAAAATATTTTTCTAGAGTTTGTTCGAGGATGATGGCGCAAACTAGAGTTTAAATTCTTGAAAATGATGAGCTTGAGACCCCTCCCCATCATTGCTCTCATTTTTGGTGCATGTAATCTGTTTTGGAGGCGTGTGACTCAAGATTGTAGGGTATTTAAGAAGAGATCAAACCCACTTAAATATTCTTGATATTAGAAATTGACGGCTGTCATCATTGTTTTGGATGACTTAAAATGATGTCATTAGGTAGATTTTTGGAAGGTTCCTTTTTAAAAATAAATAATAAAATATCGGCTTTATTTTATAAAAACCTCGATGGCATTGCATTGAAAGCAACTTTGCTTTATCTTGGGCAAGAAACCCTTAAGTAAAATTAAGTGCTGGTTGTTGGTCTGTATAGGAAGGTCGGGSGAGCTTTGAAASCTTCTAAGGGCAASCTCTRGATATTCATCATCAAACTAGTGAGTTCTTACGGCCCCACTTTTACTGCTTTTTGATTGTTTTATGGGGGAAAAGCATGAGATTGAGCAAACTATGCATGCTTATTTTATGTGAAGCCTTGGGACTAAACAACTGTTTAGTCGATGCTTTGCTCAAAACCTTCGGACTAAGGAACTGCTTAGTCAAGTTTTGCTTGAAACCTTTGGACTAAGGAACTGCTTAGTCGGGTTTTCTAAGTTATTTTTGTTAACTGTTATTGCACTTGGAATAAATGCTAAATTGATGTGCTTGGGAATATATTTTCCAAATAAAAGTCCCCGTCCGTAAACGCTACTTGTTAACTCGGGTACATCCTCGGGCCGTGGTATTGTGGATAGCCGCTATTGTGTTAACAGTCCCACCCAAAAAGGGGTGCACATTACCTATTTTTCTTGTCTAATCATGTGGAATTTGGACCACCGCTGAATTAGTACTTCTACGAACTGTGGGACCTAAGTAGTGTACGGGCTACCTATGGTTGTTCGTAAATTAATGGGGCAAGTTGGTMAGGTAAGGCTCAGTAGCGTCTCAAGTTTTACATCGTGAAAGATTTACATTTATTAAATGCAAAGAATTCGCATAAGTTTGCAAATATTTGGTTTATGCATTGAAATGTTTTATGCATTTGGAAACCCATGAGCTCACCAGCTCTTTGTAGTTGACTTTGTTTTATTTCATGCTTTTCAGGATTTAAGTAATCTCGGTTGAATATGTTTTGGGAGCATACTCGTGGCAAGATCGATTAAGTCCGAAATTGAAGTATTTTGAGAAAAGTTGTATTCGTTCTAATTTCGGTTATGTCGATAAACTTGATTTGTTTTTGCATAACTCGGAATGGTGTTATTTATTAACTGTTGCAATGACTCGCTTGCCTGTTACATCTCGTGTTTCCGAAGCCTACCACTTTTCCATTGGCAGTCGATGCAGCTGAAGTCACAGAGAGGAACAAAAATAGAAGCGATGAAGGAAAACAAATGAAAAAGAGGAAGTGGGAAGGATCTTCAACAGGATATCAAGGATCCAAGTTCTTTAAGTTCAAAAAGAAACCAATGCAGAGGTCGATGAAGAAGGTCTGTCCTAGGTGTCGAAAATATCATCAAGGAGAATGCAAACCAGAACCGATGAAATGCTTCAATTGTGGTGAGATTGGACATTCATCAAGATTCTGTTCGATGAATGAAAGATGTTTCAACTGCAATTCACCRGATCATTTTAAAGACAAATGCCCACAGCTCAAAAATCCACAACTAAGTTTGGAAAATAGTACAACGGGTAGTCGAGGGAGACCAAGTATGAATAGAGGAGGGCTAGGAAGGGCGCAAGGACGATCCTTCCAAATGAATAAAAATGAGGCAGAGGCAGTTCCAGACATGGTACCAGGTACTTATTCCATCAACTCCGTATATGCTAAAGTGCTATTTGATTCGGGTGCAAACTTTTCATTGGTATCCCCTACTTTTGCTGAATTGCATGTTTTATTTCCATGCCACTTGACAAAACGTTGGTGGTTGACACCGCTAATAGTCAAGAAATTGTTGCTTATGTGTTCGATAAATGTACCATTTCCATCGAGGGTTGTGAGTTGCTGTTAGCTCTCATTTCATTAAATGTAAAAGTATGGAAAAAGTAAACTGCAAGTATTGACAGAAGATGATCTGTCACAGAAGACCACASWGGACCAACAGCAGAAGATGCTCAAGCGTTCAAGTCTCAAGTGACRRAWCCTCTGTCGTGTCTCACAGAGGTTCTGTAAACTGGTCCTCTGCAAAGACAATGTTACAAGACAAAGACGACATAACCTTTGTCGTGTCTCACAGAGGTTCTGTAGTCTGTCTTCTGTGTAGATCTTCTTTAGCTGTTTTACTTTGGTTTATTAGCTGCTCGTGCCTATCACGTGTTTTTGTCTGTAATCTGTTTTTGATCGAATGACTTAGATTAATTTGCTTTAGGTCATGTCAGAAAACGGTTACTTGCTTGTATAAATAGCACCGTAGGCTCTTGTATTTCAGTGTGCTTCAGTATTGTAATTGCCAACATTTTCTTTGAATTGAAAATCATTTTGAAGCTCTCTCTTGTGTTCATCAATCTTCTTCATCATGTTCTTATTGATTTCTACTTTGATTGATTATTACCTTTTCCGCTGCATTATCGTTGTCAAACAGATTATCCAAGTAAGTAATTAATACCAAGCAACTGAGTTAATCAGATCCTACAGTTGCCTATTCAATTATTCCCTATGCCGATGAAGGATTTCGATATAGTGGTAGGTATGGATTGGTTAGCCAAATATCAGGCAGCTATTTTATGTAACCAAAAGAAGATTGAAATAAAACTTGCCAGGCAGAGGAACAGTCATCATAGATAGTGATCATCAGGATTATCATACCAGTCTTCTCTCCATATTGAAAGCTCGTAAGTGTATACATAAGAAATGTCAGGGTTTTTTGGCTTATGCTATCGATGCAAACAGAGAAGAGAAAGAATCAGAACAGATCCCAATTGTCAAAGAATACCCAGAAGTCTTTCCCAAGGACTTGTCTGGTCTTCCACCAGACAGAGAAATCGAGTTTAAAATTGAACTGATATCCGGGGCAGCACCAGTAGCCAAAACACCATACAGATTAGCCCCATCAGAGCTAAAAGATTTGGTGATTCAATTGAAGGATCTACTTGACAAGGGTTTTGTTAAACCAAGTACTTCACCTTGGGGAGCTCCGGTTCTATTTGTTAAAAAGAAGGAAAAGGTCAATGAGAAAGTGTATAGATTATCGGGAGCTTAAGAAAATGAGAGTTAAGAATAAATATCCATTACCCAGGATTGATGATTTATTTGATCAATTAGTTGGGGCCAGTTACTTCTCAAAGATTGATCTGCGATCCAGATATCATCAACTGAAAGTCAGAGAAGAAGATGTTCCTAAAATTGCGTTCAGAACAAGATATGGACATCATGAATTTTTAGTGATGCCTTTTGGCCTAACCAATGCACCAACGGCCTTCATGGACCTGATGAACAGAGTGTGCAATGAATATCTTGATAAGTTTGTTATTGTATTCATCGATGATATTTTGATATACTCCAAATCAGAAGCAGAACATGTAGAACATCTTCACATGATTCTGAGTCTCTTGAGGAAAGAAAAGTTGTATGCCAAGTTATCAAAATGTGAATTTTGGTTAAGGGAAGTCCAATTCCTTGGCCATGTTGTTTCACAAGAAGGAATCAAAGTGGATCCATCAAAAATCGAAGTAGTAGAAAAATGGGATACACCAAGAAATCCTTCAGAAGTCAGAAGTTTTCTAGGCTTGGCCGGTTATTATCGCAAATTTATTCAAGATTTTTCAAAAATAGTGGTACCTCTGACCAAGTTGACTCGAAAAGACATCAAGTTTCATTTGGCCGAAGAACAAAGAAGGTCCTTTCAAACCTTGAAAGATCGCTTGTGTAGTGCACCAGTTCTATCTCTACCTGATGGAACATAAGACTTCATTGTTTATAGTGATGCATCAAAGCTTGGCTTAGGCTGTGTTTTGATGCAAAGGGGAAAGGTAATCACATATGCATCACGACAATTGAAAGATCATGAGAAGCAGTACCCAACACATGACATGGAATTAGTGGCTGTAGTTTTTGGCTTAACAATTTGGACGCACTATTTGCTAGGAAGAAAGTGCAAAATTTATACGGACCATAAAAGAAAGAAGTGGGACTATCAAAACTGTAGCGATGAAAATAAATGTAAAACCAGATTTTCATACGAACATTCAAAGATTTCAAGTACAGGCTATTAAAGAAGATCATTCAAAGGTCGAAAGATTGGGAAAAATGATTGCTAACCTAGAGAAGAACAATAAAGAAATTATATGCTTCCAAGGACGAATCTGGATACCATGCTATGGGAGTATTTGCGATATAATTCTGAAGGAAAGTCATGAATCTCGATATTCCATTCATCCAGGTACTAATAAAATGTATAAGGATTTGAAAACTTTCTATTGGTGGCCAAGACTAAAGAAAGACATAGCAATGTATGTGGAAAAATGTATGACGTGCCAACAAGTAAAGATAGAGCATCAGAGGCCCTATTGAAAACTGCAATCCTTGGAAATTCCTGTTTGGAAATGGGATCACATCACAATGGATTTTATTATGAAGTTACCCCGAACCCCAAAAGGGTATGATGCCATATTGGTAATAGTAGATCGTCTATCCAAATCTGCACACTTTCTACCGATAAAAGAAAGTTATTCATTGGAAAAGTTAGCTCAAATTTATATTAAAGAAATTGTGACAGGACATGGGGTTCCACTATCTATCATATCGGACATAGATAGCATATTTACATCGAAATTCTGGGAAAGTTTTCAAAAGGCATTAGGATCCCAAATTCGATTAAGCACAACATATCATCCTCAAACAGACGGACAAAGTGAAAGAACAATTCAGACACTTGAAGATATGCTAAGAGCTTGCATCATAGATTTTGGAGGATAATGGGAAGATCATCTTCCACTAATAGAATTTGCATAAAATAATAGCTATCATTCCAGCATCAAAGCGGCTTCATATGAAGTGTTGTATGGTCGGAAATGCCGAACCCCTAAATGTTGGAATGAGGTAGGTGAGAAACAATTAACAGGTCCTGAAATTGTGCAAGTAACTTCTGAAAAGATTGATCAGATTCGGGAGAGAATTAAAATAGCTCAAGACCGTCAGAAAAGCTATGCATATAAGCGCAAAATATCAATTGAATTTTGCGTAAATGATTTAGCAATGTTAAAAGTTTCTCCCTGGAAAGGAGTTATGAGGTTTGGAAAGAAAAGAAAACTCAGTCCAAGATATATTGGTTCATTCAGAATCTGTAAACGAGTTGGGCCAGTAGCTTACCAATTGGAATTACAAGAGGAACTTAGTCTGATTCACAATACTTTCCATGGGTCAAACCTAAGGAAATGCCTTGCTGATCATAGTATGGCAATACCACTTTCGGAGATTAAGTTGGATGAAAAACTGAATTTTGTGGAAACTCCTGAAGCTATAACTGACCACAAAAACCGTCTGTTGAGAAACAAGGAAATAAGTCTAATAAGGGTACAGTGGCGATTTCACAAAGGTTAAGAAGCAACATGGGAATTAGAATCAGAAATGAAAGAAATGTATCCATGGTTATTTGAATGAATTCCGGGACATAATTCTTTTAAGGGGGAGAGAATGTTATAACCGAGTTTCAGATAACCTCGGTCAAAGTAAATTTTACGTGATTACTTGATAAATTATATGATGGTATGCGTGAATGTGGCAAACAATACATGATACATGAAATAAGTGCATACATGTTTGGATAATATGAATATTTTATTGAGTTAGTGGTACATTAGTAATGAAGCAAATAAGTTTTTAAAATAATAAAATTCACACCGTCATATCTAATTTTATATTATTAAAATTCTCCACCGCCTAGGTAAGGATATTTAAAGTAAAGTTTGGATAAGGTTATCCTTATCACTATCATTCTTTTTAGAAAAGAACCTGTGTGTGAGATAAGGTGCTCTTTAAGAATTGTTGCTTCAAAAGTACTTGAAGATTCTGTGTTAGAGTAAAGCTTTTGTTGTGTGATTATCATCAAGAAATCTGTTTGATAAGGTGAGTGGTTTTGAAACTAATTTCCTCATATATTTGTGTATCAACTGTTGAGTTTTRATATTGGTTTTGAGGTTAAGATGATAAACTGTCTTCAACAGTTTTTATGATGTTACTATTTTGGAATCTGTTTCTGGATAAATATGAAACAGAGTTGTGTTCTTCAAAAGCCTTTGAGAAGTTGCTGTATGAATCTATTTTTGGGTTTGTTTTGGAAAGAATTAAACAGTATCTGTGTTTTAAAACATTTTGAAAAAGTTTTACAGAAAAACAGAGTTTTAAACTGTTTTGGGAGAACAGGTTGTTCTTGAGAATAAAAGGTTTTGAGTATAAACCTATGTTGAAATCATGATTTGGTTTGGGAATTATGAACAGGTTCACTTTGACATATATGACTGAGGTCTGCCTTTGGATGAACTACTTCATATGAATTAGTGGGATGATACAAGGGTGGAACATCATAAAAAGGGGATTATTGGGAGGATATAAGGTTGGTCGTTGTCTGCGTGGCCTAACTCTTATTATGATATCTATTAAAGTTACAACATATTTAAGTTCTCATTTCTTGGTGATTTGAGAATTTGGAAATGTTGTCTTTAGTAGAAATGATAATAACGATGTTATGGGATTGGAGCAAACATGGTTCATGACCGTTAGGTGTGAGTAATATACTTTGGATAAAAGCATTGATTATGAGGAAACAGAGGAGCTCTGGTTATATCTTGCAAGGAACCAGAGGGGCTGTAATTGATCCTCATAATAGAACCAGAGGATTCTGGATATTGAATTAAAAATTATGCAAAATCTTTTATAAATTATTAGTTTGAAAATAAGCTTTATATCTTTTAGAAACAAGCTTAGTGCAATATTTATAGTTTTAAAATGATATTTCAAAGAGTCTCTATACTTAGAAATTTCTATAAAACAAATTAGAGGGGCTCTGGTTGGCTTTTATAGGTACAGCCAGAATCTCTGGTTGGAAGAACCAGAGGCTCTGGTCCTTCATGACATTCTAAAATATGATTTAACTTCTTGGAAAGGTTATGTTTATTATTAGAATTGATCAATGAGTTTTCATGGGAGTTGTTATTTAAGAAAGAGGCTCTGGTCCTTCATAGGAGCTCTGGTTCTCTAAAATCAAAATATTTGTTAAAKTGTATTTGGAACCMGAGGCCCGATGGACACTTTGGAACCAGAGGCCCGATGGACCCTATGGAACCAGAGGCCGAGGGACTGGAAAACCATTACTTTTCTAAGTAAGGGATTTTGAACAAGAGGCCCGATGGACCTAAACATGATGTGATTCTTTTATTATTCTTCATTATGTTGAGAGATTTTTCGTAAATGTTTTGGTGATCTCACCCTGCATAGCATGAAAAAGGGAATCTCATTAGACTTTTGTCTAACCCTCATCTTATGTTTTAAAATATGTGTGCAGGTAATACCAGTTATAATATCAATAAGGGAAAAAGCATTATATGATTACTTCCCTTATGTGCTTAAATATTGAAGACCATATCTAGATGTGTTTTGGAGGAGAGCAATGTTAGTTTACAAATGCATGTATTTTGGAATTTTTAAGTTATGCAATTGTATTGTAAACCTGTAGCACAGACTCTTGAAATTTTGGACCTATGTGCGAATCTATGTATTATATGAATGAATTCTATGTAATATGCAATGTGTGGAGACTTGGGTGCCACATAATCTCTCTTCAGTGATTGATGTGCAAATAGGTTATGAAAGTAATCAAAAGAATGTCAACCTGAAGAAGCCAAATCAAGAGTTAGAAGATATCGATGGCTACCCTCTGTTCATGATTCTTCAAGATCCTGAGTTCGAGGTGATCTATAAAAACACAAAGAAAACTAAGAGATTTTTAAGGTCCAACGATCTAAGCAAGTACTGCGATGGAACAGTTAAGGTTGTGAGGGAAGAACTTGAAGGCAGAAAGACTTTAGATGACAAAGCTCCAGATCATAACAGATTTAGTCTGAGAGAAAGGTTCTTACTGATTAGTGCTTTTGTGATGCTCGATGAGAAGATACAATATCGGAATGCTATAAGAAGATGTGAGACTAACTTGCGCTTTAGAAGATTAAAATTTATAATATCTCGTGCTTGAATCCAAAGGGGGAGAATGATGGTTTCAAGTAATGTGCTAAAAAGTTGTATTCAAGCAAGTTTCTCCTTTGTAATTTTTGTCTTTTAATATGCTAGTATATGTTGCTTTCCTTTCTTGTAATTAGAAGCTAATCTCTCAATTGTAATACTTTGAAGATTAATGCAAAACATTTGGCAAAATTCTCACTCTTGGTGTTCATCTTTCATCTACTGTTCTTATCAATTAGTGATTGAATTTTTGTTAGGACTGAAATTTAGTGTTAAATTGTATTCGTCTTGAAAGTTAAAATTGTCTATAATTGTGCAAAAGTCATCATGTTTGACTTTTCATTAGATTGTTTGACTTTGACTTTGTTTACTTGTTTGACCCTATATAAAGGGTAAGTTGCTTGTATTTGAGTAGGATTCTTTGATTGTAAAATCAGTTACGTAATAAGAAGGTTTGGCCATTATTTGGGTATTGACTTTCTCCCTCAACCCTCATTGTATTCTTACAAGAAATATACAGATCTGCCATTGATTCATTGGAGCTTTCTTGAAGATTGATTAAAGTGGGATCTACAATTGGTATCAAAGCAGGTAAATGCAAAGAATTCGTTGAAAGAAATCAGATTTTGTAGAATTTTTCGATGATAATTTTCTATTTTTGTTTGTGTTCTTCATCGTGTTCTTAATTCTTTAGAGTTTGATCCAAATTTTTTTTTAAATCTCGTGTTTTTGTGTTTAAATCATGATCAAACTGCTCGTAATTGCATTGTGAATCTTTGTTAAACACAAAGTTTTATGATTTGATCATTGCATTTCTTGTTTTAAATCGATTTTATGATTTGAAATTTTTTCGTGTTCTTAATTTCTTTTAAAACTCAGTGTTTTTGATCCATTTTTTTGTTAAAAATCTTATGTTTTTATGTTTTTGGGTCTAAATCATTCAGTCCATCCAGATTTGGCCCACCCGGATTAGGCCCAACAGGAGTATATCGCTTGGCTTAGTCCATCATAAATCGTTTGGCTTAAAATTTGCTTGGTGACCGGATATTGCTAAACCGGTTGAGGGTTCTTGAGCGGACTAGAGACTGTCGCATAAATCTTGAGCAGATAAGGAACTATTTCATACATAACTTGAGCAATTTAGAGACTTCATCGCTTGAGGCATGAAGGGATTAGATAGTTATCCGCACACAACTTGAGTGGATTAAGGGACTATATCGGTCACAACTTAACCGATTTAGAGTGTATATCGAACATAGCTTAGTCGATTTAGTGTCTATATCGTACAAAGTTTGAGCGGTTAAGAGAGTTTATCAAATACAACTTGAGCGGATAAGGAACGATTATATTGTAAATCGCATAAGGTGTAGCCGGATTTCCATGTAAATCGCTTGTCTTTTCCAGGTTTGATCGGTATTCTAAATCAATTTTATGGGTGAAGCATAAATCGGACATCACTGTGATCAGAATCTATTTTGATTTTATGATATTCTGACCGGATTATCATAAATCGTGTGATACTGTCATCGAAATTCACTAAATCCCTCAGGTATTCACTAAATCGATCAGGTATTGCTCATTCTGTTTATAAATCGCTCAGACTCTCAACTGATTTCATTTTTCCACACACAGCAGCTTGATTGATTTTGTTATTACCTGTTTGATTCCTGTCCGGATTAGGTTTAAATATCTCAGTGTTTGTTTTGGGTCACAGGTTGGTTGATATTAGCAAAATTGTTCAAAGATTCATTTAGACTTAGTTTTGATTTTGGACGGATTTGATACTTTTGTAATCGTCTCCTTGTTCTTCATCGTGCATAACCTAAATCGCTCAAAATTGCTCAGACATGTTTGATTGACGAAAGACACAGGTTGGTTTAGACCTAGATATCTTCACCATCTGACAGTTGCTTCAAATAGTTGAAACTCAAATTTTATCCAATTTTTTTGGTGTGATTCTGTTATTAAGGAACTATCAATTGGTCTCACAATTAGCAGATCTTTGACTATATTTCTGGCTACCTCGCTCGACTTCCCTTTCACTAAGAGTTGTTTTTGAAACCTAAATTGCTGACTGTTTGGTTCTACTTCTTTGTGTTTGTAAACAGTTTGTCTATCAGCTTCATTTTTTTAGACTAAGCAAGCACAAAAGCTCTATTTTGTGTAAAAGCATGAGATCTATGACCAATGTTCTGAACTAACTGATAGGATCGATTAACTCAGTATTGGATATTAATCACTTACTCTGGATGATCTATTCGACAATATTAGTGCAGCGGAAGAAATAAGAACAAGCAGAGTAATAATCAATGAAGAACACGAGAGATAAGCCTCAAATGATTTTCAATTGATTGAAAATGTTTACAATACGATATGGAAGCACACTGAATTACAAAGGCCTAAGCTGCAATTTATACTCGTTCCTAACGGCTTTTTTGACAAGACCTAGACGTATAAATGAATCTAAGCCGTTC
>NW_020201632.1:48607-51065 GCF_001531365.2 Cynara cardunculus var. scolymus
TACATTTAGTGAAATGAGAGCTAACAATCTCCCCCTAAGTATGAAAAAGTAAAATTGGAAATTTGAAAGCAAGAAATGACTTAATTGAAAGAAATTACAAGAGGAGATAAAAGTTCATCCTCTGAAAAGAATTACATAATGAAAATACAAAACTGAATTACAAAATTGTGAAACAGGCCTAAAACTGGTACAGAAGGTTTATCAAACGACAGATTCTGGAAAATCATCTACTGCGTATAGCATATCAGACTTGAYTGTTCTGTAGACGTTGAAGATCCATTCTCTGAAGTTGATTTGCATTTTGATCGCCTCCAAGATGCGAGACAATTCGTTCATCCTTAGATGTCCTTTGTCCACTTCTGCCGCCGCCCTTCTGAAAATCCATTCTAGTGTCTCTGATGAGTACTTGTGTGATTCTGTTRGATCATAGAACCTTAGGATTTCATCCTTATCCAAATACACAAACCCAAAAGTAGGGTTGTGAATAATGGAGTTTGGATGATACCTAAGTATCCAACTAGGCCTGCTGTAAGGAGGGGAGATCTTCAGATCTTTTTGGACTAAACTGACCGCTAGCTCGAAGTCCTTCTGGCTGTAATATCTTAGTTGTGTGCGCATGACCTCAAGCAGCCTTCTGAGCGATATTGAGTAGCTTGACCTCCTCTCCATGTAGATGTTGAGCATTTTGTGCATGTAGATGACATCAAACACAGAGGTTGTGGAGGTCAGCGTCTATGAAAGTATACAAGTTGCCATCTTCCCTTGTTACTACGTACTGAGCATAGAGCACCTTCTTCTTTAGCATCGTCCTTGGAGAGATTGTCTCTAGRGAGGTGATCATGTGCTCTRAGAAGAMTTGCTYACGAGGCCTTGTGAGCTTAGTGAACTGGAACTTGGCTGCGGCAGAAGGGATCCCTGTGAGCTCTGGATCATAGGGAGGCTCTGTGTCTACTGTAGAGTACCTCCACACTTGAATTTCCTCTAAAGTAGTAACGGGCTCTGTTCTGACTTTTGGCATTGAAATCTTGCTCATAGATTCGAATATTTCAGACACCCTTCCTACCGTGGCGGACTCTGGCACCTTGGACTCTTCTTCCTCCATAATTGGCCTCTGGGTTGACCCCTCTACAAGGATGGGTTTGACGGTTCCTTGCAGAGCGTCAAACGTACCCGTGGACGTTTCTTGGATTGGTGGGAGTTGTGATGAAGGGCCTTCTCCTTCTCTGCAAGGGATGGGGCCTATGCCCTTCTTGGCTTAAGCCTCTGCTAGGGAAGCCTTTAAAGCTTCAAGGAGCACTGGGTCGTCTCTGTAATCTTTTTCGTTTATTGGCTCTGGAGTCTCTGTACTAGACGACGACCCCTTCTGTGGTGACTCTACAGCTATGCCTTTACCTTTGCCTTTGGGCTCTGGAGCCTTTTCCTTGCCTTTTGAGAACAAGGCAGCTGTAGAGTCCACGATCTTGACACCTCTAGCAGGAGTCTTCTTTGGCTCTGGTTTCTTCTCAGACTTCTTCTCCCCCTCATGACGATCATGATCATCACCTTCTTGATCGTCATGGTTTGTTTTGGCTTCTGCCTTACATGTATCCAGGGGAGCCTTCTCCAACCTCCGCAAAATTTTGGTGGCTGCCTTATTCATCTTCTTTATTGCCTCATTTGCAAGCTCAGAGGCGTGATTGATGTCTATCTTTGTTGACCACTTCAGTTTGGAGACGCTTCTGTAGATCTTGCTTCTGAGGAGGTCACCCTCTTTCACAAGTTGTGATGTGCAGTCTCTGATTGTTGTATTGGAGGCACGGGCCTCTTTGAGAAGACGATCTGTATGCTTGCACACGAGATTACCCAGAGCTTCAACCATGGCATCAATCTCTYTSCGGGTARCAAGGTGATTGATGTTGGCCCTTGAGGACTTGGTATCAATACCGTATGTTACCGCAGAGGAGAACATCTGCTTGATTTCGTCTTTGAGAGAGGAGTAATYCGTGTAGCCCGCAGAGATAAAGTCGGCAGAGAATTGGGCAGCCATCTCTGAAAGTTCTGTCTTCAAGGTTTGGATGGAGGAGGGGTTGAGGCTTAGAGCTTTAAACGCCTCTGAGAGATCTTCCTTCTGTAGGACAGAGCTCTGAAGAGTTGAAAGAGTAGACTTGAGTTCTGTTATGGTTGCGCTCAACTCCTTCAGAGCCTCTGTTATCGGTGAGAGGTCTTCTGCTATCGATCGGGAGATAAACAAGCTTTTCAACTCGTTTATCTTATTGAATATCTCTGTGGCAAAGGTTTTAAGCTCCCCCTTTGTCACATACATATCCTGGGTACCTAAACCACCAACACATGGTGATTTAGTAGCCTCGGAGCGTGAGGCGCCCTCAGCGACTGGTATTGCGTAGTCTGCTCGGGGACTTCCACCAAATCCTCGAACATCTCCCAAAGGAGAGCCTACTGGTGTTCTGTAGATTTCGTG
>NW_020201632.1:51890-53866 GCF_001531365.2 Cynara cardunculus var. scolymus
CGGTTCTGGTCGCCTGAATCCACGTCTGTAGGCTTTTCTGTCTCCATGGCTTAGGAACCTGAGTATGGCTCTTGATAACGGCCTAGGGCTTCTGTACCCTTGCTCATGCTCTGTGGGATGAAACTCCTTGAATGGATAGRGCCTCGCATTTGGCTCCACATAGGGGAGTTTCGCAGCTAGCAGGTCACCAAAAACCAGACCAAGGAAACGTTGAAGGATGAGATTGGGTTGGTTCATGTCCTCCTTGGCCTTTTTCTATGCTTTGACCTTCGATTTCTCGCCCCTCTGACTCGCGCACTTTTTCTTGATTAGACCGACATATCTTCGAAAATCAGATTAGCATAATCCAAGGGAAGGTTGAAATATATCCCATAAACAATAGAGATCATCGCATGGGAGGTTTGGTCATGGCTACCCACCTTCCCTGTCAAGCAACAGTTGACAATGGAAAACAGAGTGTTCCAGACAGGGTGCAGGCCTTTGCGCCTGAATTGAGTTCTTTTGGTGATAGGGGTCGCATATGAGTTAAACTCTAGGAATTTAATAAATTCCTCATCATTAGGTGTCGCAGCATAGGAATTTAAGTGAAGATCCTCCAAGGTGGGCAAATGCAAGGCAGTTCTCAATATGTCCACATTTAGTTCTAATGGAACCAGGGATTTATTAATAGGATGTGAGGCATATCCAACAATGGTTAACCCAGAATTATCAAGGGTTGTGATATAGGAACTGAGGAGAAATCGGGTTAAATAGGTTTCAGGGGTCGACTTGGTAGCAGATAGGGCAAAGTAGATTAGGTGGTTCCTTAGGATTTCAAGTAGAGGAAAGGTGAATTCGGGAAAACCTGTAGTGGAAGGGATGAAGTAGTAGTTATTTGGCTTCTTGACGAGAACGACTTTGTCGTATTTGTTCTGGACGAACGACAGTGCGTGGGATGTGAGAGSTTGAGCTTGAGTCACTTCGTTGTCACTAGAAACATTCACAGACTGGGCGGAAGCAGATGAAGAAGACATGGTAGCAGGTTTGCTTTGAGAAAACACAGATTGCAGGTTCGCCGGAGTATATTTGTGAGAGGTGAAGGTTTTTGATTTGGGGGGAAAGAGGTATTTATAGGGAGGGATTTAAAATGAACCGTTTTATTGACGAAAGGTCGTGATGAGTGGTTTTGGGTTGAAACGGCTCAAAAAGGTATGACACGCTGTGTTGGGAAAATGCACGATTGATGATGTGCGCCCCCTTTTCTGACACGTGCGTGTAGGTTCTAACCCTTATCCACAGAACCACGCGCACCATATCAATAGACATGAACTATTAAGAGAGTTCTGTCAGAGGCCTAAGGGTAACAGAGCCTCTGTGATATGTGCCGAGTTTTCTTATAATGTTACACCTTTATTACCTAAACGGTTTTGAAAATCCAAAGAGAGATGAGTACTTGCTCAGCTCAAACTCACAGAGCCTCTGTTAGAAGCGCCAAAGGTTCTGATGAGTTGACCTCTGAGAAGAAGATACTTCAAAAGTTTTGGCACCTTCTGTGGTTTGATTTTTAATTAAAACACTCCACCACAGAGCCAGCTTCCTTGGCTCCCCCTTAGAATAAAAACCATTTAAAATCCTAAGAAGAAGTGTCTACAGAAGATCCGTTCAAAGAGCCTCTGTAAGCGATCACAGAGGTTTTGTGAAAAGAGTTATGCGATTGAAAACATTTTTCTTCTTCAAAAGGTTTTATCATTTTAAAAGCATATACTCCCCCTCAAACCGTGCACATCTCTGCTAGGTTAAACCTGTGAAACTAAGAAAGCAAGTGAAAAGATTATTCATGAAATGAAATTATATTCAAAAAAGAGATTTAAAAGAAAACTATATACAGAAAAGAATAAAGAATTAAGACAACCAACAACTAGGATTCTGGACATGTCATTCCTATTTTTTCAACAAGAAAATTAAATCTTTTCTCATCTACGGCTTTTGTAAAGAGG
>NW_020201633.1:0-1266 GCF_001531365.2 Cynara cardunculus var. scolymus
GCTTTGCCTTTTTCAATATTAGTCTCCAAAGAATCGAGAACTAATAGTTTATGTGGTATGCCCGTATTATGTAAGTTTGGAACAGGATTTTCGTATTCTTTTMATCCTGACACAACTCTCGTCAATTCTTTTRGCTCACAACAACTACCCCTCTCTTTTTCATTTTAGTCTCATCACACAAACCCTTTTTGATTTAAAGTTCACTCATATATGGTTGTCCTCTTGGGTAGGTCTGTCAGTTTTGACATTCCATAGAGGTATTTCTGATAAGCACTCAGTCCCTCCCAAAATTTAGCGTTATACACATTTGATCACAAAGGTTGATCAAAAAATATTATTTCTTTAAAGCACAATGATCAAATAAAATTTGATCAAATTTTTTTGGCTTTAAGCACAATTAACGAAAGAATAATGCAACAACGATTCGATTATTCAGTATATATGAGAGAAATGAATGAAGATCTGTAAGAACAAGTTTACAGATTCTGATATTAAAAAATTATCGAATGTATATCAATCAAAGTAAAAAAAATATCAGAAAACAAAATTGAATACAAACAAGTGTATTATCACCGAAAAAGATTTTCATATAAGAGACGTGATAATAACAGTTTGAAGAATAGCTGAAACAGGTATTGGAGTTATGTACGACGAGAAATTATGCAAGTAAAATCTCAGGAAATACCTGTTCAGAAAATGTACTCGTTTCAGAAAACATTTCCATTTCTGAAAACATTTATTCAAAAAAATTTCTAGAGACTCCCCCTACAAAACAGATTTAAGTAATGATTCAGTTAAACTCAAAAAATTAAAAAATCGAAGAAAACATTTTAAGTACGGTTTCTAAACTGAGTGTTTAGAAACTACACTCGGTAAAGCACGGGTCCTGAACTGAAATGTTCAGAAGCCTCGTTTGGAATAAATTACAACTACCCCTGCAATGGTGTATCATTGAAATGATATTCTGATCAGCACAAACTTAACACACCTGCAAAACCAGATTAAGTAGATTTTGGTACCCAAACGAACTTGGGTCCAATTTTGTTAGTAACTGGTTGAGGTATGTTGTAATTGCCAAACCATTTATTTCTATAAGGTATTTTCTTTTAAACACTATTAACAGGATGATCAGGAATAAAATATGAACCATACCATAAATTTTGATCATACCTGTTCTTACCTTTCCAGTTGTTTTGATAACTGTTATCCCCATGCCACCGGTTGAACCTATTGTTATTGACAAAATTATTGGTTCTGCATGTTGAG
>NW_020201633.1:1746-10092 GCF_001531365.2 Cynara cardunculus var. scolymus
TCTTCTGATCTATTAACTCTCGTTTCTCTTCATCTGAGCTACTCTTTTCATTCTCCAAGGCAATGTCAAGCCACTTTTTCTTATTTGCAAGCTCTTTAGCAATTGCTGTATACTTCTTTGAAGTATTTCTTTTCTCAAGAGCAATTTGCCTTTTCTCTTCGTCTAAAGCCTTTTGCTTTAGATCAAAGCTTTCGAACAATTTCTGTAGTTGACTCTGACAGTCTTCGGAGATGTCTTTCTTTTCTTTATCATTCTTGGCTCGTTCCAAAATGATAAGCTGCTCAAAATCCGAGATTTGCTTTAACAACATCTTTGCGTTCAGCTCGTGAGAGTTAATCTTATTCTCAAAGGATTTTTGTTCAGAATCAAATCTTTTCTCAACTTCCATAATCCTCTTCTTTTCTTTCTCCGTATCTTTCCTTTCAGCATTTAAAACCTTTTCAGCATTTAAAACTTTTTCCTTTTCTATTTCCAATAATTTTCTTAACTCAATCAAATCATTCTCTTGTTTATGAATTTTCTCAGTAAAGTCCTTTGTCTCTGTATTATTCCTTGGAGAGTTTCTCTCAGCAGTTAGTTCAGTTTTGAACTTTTTGGAGTTTATTGGACAAATCTTTATTAGACTTACTCCATGTTTTTATCTCTTTGTCACATTCTATTCTGACATCATCCAAGGATTTTTCAAGTTTATTACTCTGATATTTGAATTCATTCTCAACTCTTTCTAATCTTTCTGCATGCTCCCGATTCAAAATTTTAAAACTTTGCTCATTAGCACAATTCATAATTTTATATTTCACAATGCTCTTTTCCAGCTCAGCGATCTCAGCTCTCATCTCCTTTATGATATCTGCCATTAAAATTGATTGATCAGTTATAGGATCTATGCAGTGAAGTCAGATAAAAGAAATCAAAGACGATTAAGCTCAAAAAGAAAAACAGAAAAAAAAACACAAAAACTGATGAGAATACAGAAAATCGGCGAAAAACTATCAAAAATCAGTAAAAATAGTTAAAAACTGTTAAAAACAGTCAAAGACAGTTTAAACTGATGAAAAACAGTTTACGCGACAGAAAACAGTTCAAAGATTCTTAAACAGTTTAAAAACACAAACCGAAACAAATAAACGAAATGATCCAAAATTAAAATCTAAACAAAAACTTAAAACTCAAAAACTAGAAACACAACAAATATAAGCCCAAAATGAAACAAATGTCCAAGTCCAAAAAAAATAGAAATTTTTACAATTACAGCCCAGACAAGATACAATACAATATGGTTTCACTATTATTAACTCTCTACACTGTAAGCTTAGACTCGATCAAATTTTCCTGTATAAATAACTTCCTTTAGCTTGATCACTCCACAACAGGTTTACTAATCACCAATCAACTGTGATGCAACACCATCAACAAACAGTCATAAACCAAAAACAACAGTCAGCAAACAGGTGTAAAATGCAACAACAATAGAAAAAGATAGTACCAAAAACACAAAAAATTGCTGCCAACCAGACTATTACAACACAACAACCATATAAAATTCAAGATGATACGATGTATAATTCAAATGCATTCCAACCAATGAAGCTACCTGCCACCAATTCAATAGTTCAATAGTATTACCAGCAGTCAAATACCCAAGAATAGTCTCTAAAAAGTCTCTAAACAGCTCACTAAACAGTCTATAAATCACACCACCACTAAACTGTTCTAATCCGGACATTGCTTAACAGCTCACAAAATAGTCAACTATTGTTCAAGCAGCTCACTAGAAATAAACCAATAAATTGTAAATTGCTAAATCCTTATCCTTTGAACCAAAGCAAACAGCAGTTTGACAGATTCAAAATCCAGCCTGTTGATGGTCTCAAATTCAAAAGAATGCATAAAGCTAGTTCATAAAGACAATCAAAATCAATCAGATGGTGAATGATAAATCAAAGTTATGAACTCAAACAAACAATGGTTTAGATAAGACACATAACTCTTGAGCTGTTGAGTCTTCCAAACCAATACTGTGATTTATGCAAATCTGTTATCAAGCGATTAAACAAAGAACTGATCAAGTGTAAGCAATACAAAACCTGTGACAAATACGAAGCGATGAAATTCAAACAGCTGTTGTGTTCTTGTTAGCTGTCATCATCTCTGTCAAGGATTCTTCTCTTGCCAAACCGAAATCAACAAGTTTCACAGATCTGTGATCTGCCGTCAGCAGCAAGTTTTCAATTTCTAACAACCTGCTCTCCACTGTTGCTGTCATTGCCAAGGTTTACCAACACCAGCCTATTCAATTTCTAACAACCTGTTGTTTCAGTATTTCCTCAGTATTCTTGTGCAGCAGCTAATTATTTGAATATGAACTTCAGATTTATCAAAAAAAACAGCCACTATATCAAAAAAATGTGTGTCCCTTAGTAGCAGCAACTACAGTAATTGAAGCATGCCGATTACCAAGCAGACTGATTGCCTGTTATGACAAAACCTGGTTCCTTGTTAGCTTTTAATCGATTCAACAGCTGCTTAGTTCGAGTATAACCTTGAAAACTGGATAATATTGATGAACAACAGAATCCTTAATCCGGTCAACTGCAGATTTAAATCGCTCAAAAACTCAAGATAAAACACTGCTTAGTCTTTAAATCGCTCACACACATGGATTAAATCACTTACTACCAACAGTTAATCGCTCAAAAGTCCGCTCAAATCTCTAAGTCCTAATCCGTTCACTAGTCCGCTCAAGGGTTAATCGAATCCGGTCACTAATCCGGTCACCACTGTTTTAAATCGATTGAGTGAAACTTACCTTCTGATTTGAACGATTAAGACTCCGATCAACGCAATCGATTTACCTATCCGGAGACTTATCCGCTCAAGAATAAACCTAAATCGCTCAAGTATCCGGTCACGAGTTGATCGATTAAGACTTAGAAAAAATTAGAAACTTACCCTTTAATTTGTGCGATTAAGAATCTGATCAACCCAATCGAACGATTTAGATATCCGGACAAGGTGATTGTGCGATTTACTAAACCGAATGAAAGCTGCTGAACGATGAACTAAATCGGATGAACCTGTGATAATTCTTTGAGCGATTTAGAGCTGATGAAATGTGAAACTTGAACCCTCTTGATTCTGTTTGAACGATGAAGATGAAGATGAAGATTGTATTGGGAATGAAACCAGATGCATTGCTAAACTATTAAAACTGAGATGGGCCAAGAATAATGGGCTTTGATCGATTTATTACCAAAAACACAAAAAACAAAGCAAAAGATTATAAAAATTGGATCAAAACACTGGTTTTTAATAAAAAATTAAGAACACGAAAAAAAATTAAAAACACAAAAATCTACCAAAAACTCGAAAAACAAAGATCAATACACAAATCTTTGTGTATAACAAAGATTCACAACATGATTCCGCATATTTTGATCCTGTTTTTAACACGAAAACACAAAAATTTTAAACAAATTGAATCAAACTCAAAAGAAAAATATGAACACGAAGAACATAAGCAAATCAGAAAAAAATCTTAAAAAAAATTCTTCAAACTTCTGATTTCTTCTATTGATTTCTTTGCATTTCAAGCTTTGATACCAATTGTGTGTCACACTTTTAATGATCAATCTTCATTAAGCTCCATAATCATAGCAGATCTGAGATATTTCTTGTAAGAACATCAAGAACATATAAGATGAGAATAGAGATAGAAAGTCAAACATTCAATACTCAGTTAAACTCTCTATTACGTAATGTGATTTACAATAAAGCTCTCTCCTACTAACAATTACAAGACAAACTCCTATTTATATTGTTAAACTACTAAACATAGTCAAAGTCAAACCTGCCTAAGAAAAGTCAAACACGATGACTTTTACAATTATAGACAATATTTAACTTTCAAGACGAATACAATTTAATACTGATTTTCAGTCCTGACAAGGTATATCTGGAATAGTCATTGACTATGACCAGCATATACTTCTTACCATTTATGCTTTGGACTCTTATAGGACCGTAGAGATCCATATGGAGTAATTGTAGAGGACTTTCAGTGTTGAACTCTGTCTTCAGCTTGTGTGAAGCTTTCTTCAGTTTGCTCATGTCACATGCGCTGCATACATGCATACATGATCTTTGTGAAACTTTAGGTCTGGGATGCTTTTAACAAAGTTGCCGCAAACCAACTTGTTCAAATATTTGAAGTTCAAATGCGAAAGACATCGATGCCATAGCAGATTCTGCTTTAAGGATGCCTTGGATATCAAGCAGACTTTAGTATCTACTTGTGTATTGGATAGGTCAATCATGTAGATATTTGTTATTCTGATTCCAGCTAAGAGCTCCTTACCATCAGTAGTTCGGATGCTGCATTTGTTAGCTTTAAAACAGACTTCTAAATTCTTATCACAAAATTGACCTATGCTAAACAGATTATGTCCAAGTCCTTCGACAAACGACACTTTCTTACTTATTAAATTCCCAGAAATTACATCACCGTATCTAAGCATAGGCGCGTATTGATCGTTTCTAAATCTTACCGTACCTCCAAAAGATTCAACATAGTTAGCTAATAATTCTTTTCTACCAGTCATGTGCTTAGAACATCCGGAGTCTAAGAACCTCACATGCCGGTTAACCTGCAAAAGTGAATCAATTGGGTTTTGGTACCCATTTTAGTTTTGGACCTTTAACCGCAATTTTCGTTGGTGGTATACTATAGGTACCGAACCAACGTTCTTTAAAATACAAATTTTTAGATAAAGCAGAAAACGCATAATGCATGAAATGATAAGGCTTAAAAGAAGTAAAAGACTTAAGTAATTCATTCACTCCACACGGAGAACAATTATTTTTACCATTTCTAATATCAAACAATTCATCAACTGAATATCTTTTTACAGAATTATTCAATATCGAATCATTTAATACAGATTTAGTATAATTATTCTTCTTCAGTCGAGTTGAAGATTTTTCTTCTTCTTTTACTCTCCAAACCATCTTAAACTTCAACGCCTTATCTGAAATAGGAAAAATAAAATCATCAGATTTAAATGTATGATGAACTTTTTGTTTAATTTTCTTTGTAAACTTCTTCTGTTTTCTCGAATTCTTTTTGGTTTTATTCTTTTTATATTACACATCCTCGGGAACAGGTTTTTTTATTAAAATTCTTTTCAAAATCTGAAGCTAAATCGGAATCCTCAGTCATATTATTTTTAACAAGAAATTCTTCATGACTGGGTAAATTCTTTGAAAAATCAAACTGATCAATTTCATCATCTAAACAAATATCTGAATTCAAGATGTTTGAAAAATTAATTTCTTCATTAAAATTATGTATTTCTTCTGAATTAGAAGCTTCACTTAAAGATTTATCGCACGAAAAATACTCAGACTCAACATGTTCCGTTTTTGCTTTAAAATTTTGTAAATCTTCAATTTTATTTAAAAATTCTTGTTTTTGTTTATTAAATGAAAGTCGTTCTTCAGTTAAAATCTTTTCCAGCTGAACCACTTGTTTTTCTAAAATTAAAGTAGGAGTATAAAGCTTTGGTTCAGCAGGTTTTGATTCAAGCTCTACCTATGAATAACTGTGAAAATAATCTATTGAAATTGCAGAGTCTTGATTTTTATAACTTTCATTTAGGTTTGTATAATCAAACGGAACCTGCATTTTGTCTTTTTTTTGGTCGATTGAAGTCTTCTCGTTGTTCCACCTCATCAGAAGATTTTATAAATTTTACTGAAAACTCGGGACCGCAATCAAGATATTCAAATTTGTATAAAGTCGGGGCATAATATAAAGTTTTTCCTAAAAAATTCGGATTTTCATACCCCCAACCCTTCCCGAGGGTTAAAAAATCTTGTTTCAGTTGGTTTGTTTAAAAAAATGGTTTGATCAGTTTGTCCTCTTTTGTATAAAACTTCTTCTTTAAACTTCAGTTTTTCATTTAAATGAATTATTTGAAGTTCAAGCTTACTTATTTTAACCATTTGTTCTTCATTTACTAATTCTAATGATTTATATTGTTCCTTAGAATCAGATAATTCGGCTTTTAAGATATTGGACTTTTCATCAAATAATTTAGATTCAGATAACAAAGATTTAGCCCAGTTCAAGTTTCCAGCATTTTCATCAAATAATGTGATGTATTTTTTTTGCGTTTTTAATTCTTTTTCAAAATTATTTGAACGCATTTTTTTTGTTTTTAATTCTTACTGGAAAGATTGGAGTTTGAGCATCGTCTTATGCATCTGTTTAATGCATGATTGCTCCAATACCTCTTTATTCATTTTCGCACTTTGTTCTTCTTCTTCATCTGAAGAACAATATTCTGATTTAGCCATCAAGAAGACATGTGCAACAGCTTCAGTTTCTTCCTTTTCATCTGTTAGGTTTAGCCAGTGGTCATCCTCAGCCATGAGTGCTTTCCCCGCATCTCGTTGTTTAGAGAGAAGAAATTTATTTTTGTAGTAGTTGGTATTTCGAGTTACCGGCTTTCTACAATTTACAGCAAAGTGGCCTAGCTTGCCACAGTTATAACACTTTGTGTTATCGTCAACTACACCTTTGACAAACTTCCTCTTCTCTACTGCTTCTTCTCGTACTTCTTCTCGAACCTCTTTTCTTCATATTTCTTCTTCTCGCCAAATTTGTTTTTGAATTCATATTTTGAGCCCGGCGAGAATCTTTGGTTGTTCGAGTGTGGCCGGTTTTGGAATTTCTTTTGGAATGCTTTAGTCAGCATCGCCATGACATGTTTTAATTTAGACATTTCAGAGTCTGTATCTGAGCTGTTACTTTCTTCTTCTTCTTCTTCAGATTCACTTGATAGGCTTATTTCTTTTATTTACTTCCCAGATCTGCTTTTTGCTTTCTTCTCTTTCTTTTCAGACATGAAAGCCAAAGGATCAGCAACTTCCTTTTCTTTCTTCTTCTTGGAATTTCGGATCTCCAAAACGTCTTCCTCGTTTTGCTTTAGAGTTTCATAGATTTCATGTACATCAATATCATATAATGATTTATTGAATCTGATATGATTAGCAAATGGTTTCCACTCTAGTTGAAGGTTGTTGAGGAATTTAACATTTATCTCTATTACAGTTTTAGAGATTCCGTTCTTGGTCAGCTCATTTAGCAGTCTGGTAAGCCTATCATAGACATCATCAAGGCTCTCACCATCTTTAGCCTTGAACTTTTCATATGCAGATATGCAATTAGTAATCTTCAATTGAGTTCCCACTCTAGAACCTAAATCGATCAAGAGTCAAACAATTTACCTTTTAATCCGACTAAGACTTACCCGGTTTAACCTAATCCGATCAAAATCAATTCACAAATATTACAAGTATTAAATCTTATAGGCTTTAAGCGATATTCACCTAAATCAATCAAGAGTTAATCGGACTAATATTCAAGCAAAAACACAACTTTAACATTTTTCACCAAAAATTTGGATCGAAACATGAAAATTTATGTATTTTGAAGAACACCAGCAGATTTCTAAAAACTCAAAAATCGATCAAAACAGATTCAAAACTTGTTTAAAATAAAAAACAATGTGAATCAAATTTGTTCTAAATCAGATTGCGAATCCAGCGATGTAAGTTTTATCAATTAACAACCAACAATCAAGCGATTTAAGGCAAATTTCGATTCTGGAATGAAGAACCCTATGAACAGACGAAGAACATCATAAACTCAGATCGATTAATCCACTAAAATTCGTGCAAATCTTGATAAAATTGTTAAATCCTCTAATCAAATTGCTACAGCTTGCTCTAATACCAATTGAAATGCCCAAAAATCATATAAAAATTGAATATGATATTCAAGAATGTTAAGAACAAGATGAAGAGAGAATATGATCACCAACAATCTCTTATGTATTGCTTGAGAGAGAATTATAGCTAATCAGAGAATTATAGAATTGATTAATGACTAATTACAAAGCTAAACACTATTTATACTAGGAAAGCATTAAACTAATCTATTACAAAGCATGTAAAATGGAGAACTTGAATACAACAATAATGTGCATACTTGAACCCAACAAAGGCTCGGCTTGTTGCCCAGGGTTATAGATAAGAAGAAGGGATCGACTATGACGAAACCTTCGCACCAGTGGCTAGACTCAAAGCAATTCGACTCTTTCTAGTCTTTGCTGCCCATAGAGACTTTAAAGTCTTTCAGATGGATGTAAAGAGCGCTTTCCTTAATGAGAAACTTCAAGAGGAAGTTTATGTTGAACAACCTCCAGGGTTCCTTGACCCTAAGTATCCAAACCATATCTATAGGTTGGATAAAGCTCTTTATGGGTTAAAACAGGCTCCTCG
>NW_020201633.1:10311-23199 GCF_001531365.2 Cynara cardunculus var. scolymus
CAAACAGATAAAGGTATCTTTATCAACCAAAGTAAGTATATTCGAGACATGCAGAAGAAGTTTGATCTATCCAACAGTTCATCTATGAAAACTCCAATGGCTCCTCCACTCACTCTCAATAAGGATCCAAATGGAAAGTCTGTAAATGTTACTATTTACAGAGGACTGATCGGCTCCCTGCTGTATCTCACAGCTAGCCGACCCGATATCATATACTCCACTTGCTTATGTGCAAGATATCAAACTGAACCAAAGGAATCCCATCTGATCGCTGTCAAACGCATATTCAGATATCTTAAGGGAACTCCTAACATGGGTCTTTGGTACCCTAAAGGTTCAGGTTTTGACCTTATTGATTATTCGGATAGTGATTTTGCAGGTTGCAAAATTGATAGGAAAAACACCACTATAGGCTGTTAGATTCTTGGTGGAAAGTTGTTGAGCTGGACAAGTAAAAAGTAAAATTCAATGTCTACATCAACAGCTGAAGCTGAATACATAGCCGCTGGTAGCTACTGTGTGCAAATTCTTTGGATGAAAAACCAGCTGCTGGACTACGATCTTCAGTTCTCCAAAGTTCCTATCTATAGTGATAGCACTAGTGCTATTGCTATTGCTAACAACCCTGTACTTCACTCCAAGACCAAACAAATAGAGATCCGATATCATTTTATCAGAGACCATGTTATGAATGGTGATATTGAACTTCACTTTGTTCCTATTGAGTATCAACTCGCTGACTTTTTCACCAAGCATCTAGATGAGACAAGATTTAACATCTTGATCAACGAATTGGGTACGTTGAACACTGAAGATTAATCTTCAACTACTAAGTATCACTCAGTAAGTGAAATGATTAAGTGCTCTATTTCTGACACTAAACTTTTGAGTAAGAATATCTACTCTCTCAGATATGATTACACTTATCTTTTCTAAACTTAAAACCTTCACTGAAGCTTTTCATCTTCAGTGACAAAGTTTAAAAGGTGGTCTCAATGATTCTCTTGTCATTGACTACACATCTAAGTATATCTTTATACTTCTCTTAAAAATCAAAATGATCATTGAATCGTTTCTTTCAGTGATTAAAACGTTTTTTTTAAATGCCAGTATCAGTGACTCTCTTATCTCTGCCACTGATGTCTTAAAACTCTCACTGGATCTTTCTCTTCAGCGATAAATTGTTTTAAACGGTCTTATCAGTGTTTTGTTAAACGTTGTATGACTCTTCGTTTTCTTAAAAACTTTTTGTTTTAAAAAAAATAGTAAATGAACCATCTTTATGACGACATTCTCTATTTACTATGTGTGACGCTTTGAGATGTGCAAAAGGTTCTATCATTACACTACCTCATTTAATGCCACCCAATCATGGATGAGAACGTGGTTTCTTTTTCATCATGACCAGTTTCCCAAACCGTCGTCTTTTTACCCCCTCATGTTTCTTCTCTCTCCTCCTACCTATAAATTTGAGACTTTTTCTCCACTTTTTTCTTTACGCTTTTAAAATTCTTAGACGAACCTCTGCTAAGATTTCTCCAAAGCAAGAACACTCTCAAATCTTCAAACTCGTCTTTGACCTTTCTTCTACAAACAACTAAGGTCACTATCTTCTTATTCTTCTTGTTCTGTTATAAGAAACGTTTAAACTGTTTTAAGAATCTTGTTCTCTTAATACATTAAACTAAAGATTGTTAATCATTTCCTTCTTGATTAACAAATTTGTTTCTTTATACACATTCTACTTGAAAAATCCTAATTCTTCTTTAAGGATTTTTCAAAAGAAGTTTTTACTTGTTTCAAAAACTCTTTCTACATTCTTATCCCAAAAACTCTTGGTTTATTCTAACAACTTGTTTGCGCTACTTCTTCATTGCCTTATTGGGGATACCCTCATCAAAGGCGGACTACCAAGAGGCGGTTGACTTCCTCAAGCAGTCGTCATTGGGTTACGCACTCAACCATGAACCTATCATGGTGAAAGAACTTCTTCAGCAGTTCTGGTTCACTGCTGAAGTTGTTGAAGTCGAAGTTAGGCCCGGACGCCAAGCAGAGCACATCAACTTCACCTTCAACCGTATGGAAGTGAACTTTGGTGTCACCATACTCCGGTCAGCTCTCCGTCTTCCCAAAGGCCCCTACGACAGCGAACCAACCACTGCCGAGATCATCGAGTTTCTCGACGCCATTGGTTATCAGTGGCCAATGAAGAAGGACTCCAACGCTCCCATGAAGTCCTTGACAAAGATTGAGAAAAACAGGATGTCAGCTGTCTGGAAATACCTGTTTTCTCATTTCATCCAGTGGATGGGTGGAAAAACTGGAGGTTAGGACCAGGCCTCTAGGATCGCCTTAACCGTAGGCGTATCTGCGATTCAGCGTCGCAATATAAATTATGCTGCGGTCATTTTCGATGACCTGGTGCTCAAGCTGAACAAATGCCAGCGAGAAAAGGTGGTGCCTTACACCAGGTTCCTTTCAATGGTGTTTGCAAAGATCTTTAAAGATCTTTACGCCAAGGAAGGAAACCTCCAGGTTTTCAAGCTTGGATCCAGGATTCTGGATCCAGGATTCTGTATCATAAGCTGAGGGAAAGTGATGTGGCACTATCTTCTATCGTGTCCATCACTACCTCTTCTACTCAGGTGGCCACGACAAGGGTAAACCCCCCCGTGTCCAGCCAAGCCACAAAACCCCTTCAAAAAGACTCTCTCAACCAACTCTTGGTTCTCCTCAGAGAGCCAAGAAGTCCAAAAAGGGGACAGCCACGTCTCTAGCTGGAGCCTCTCAAAAGGCTTCAGTTATTGAAACTAGCCTTACCCCCGAGGCATCTTCAGCTAACCCTCCTAGCTCTTTAGTGATTTCTCTCATCACTGTCGTATCAGTGGTACCTACCCCAACCGCCTCAGTGACCCAAATCACAAAAGGTGTGAATATCAGCGCCGCCACCGCTGAACACTCACGTCTCTTCTCGACCATTTTCTCTTCTCCTCCTTCTTTGGTCTTTACATATGTCGATGATATATCAGCGATTGTCCTTCCTGATACTAAGACGCGCACCACTGGACCTGAGGTTGCTCCTCTCGATGTTCCTCAACATACATATGTCCATCCTCTCGACGACATCTTTGCTCACGCCAGTGAAAATCCTTTTCATGTCATTGATGGCCTCTCAGGTTTTCCATCTTCCTACCCATTCTTTTCTACTAACCTTGAGCCTTTAGCTCATACTTCCTCTCTTGCAGGTCCTTCTTCGATGCATCAGCCTGATACTTAGGGAGAGAAAGAGGACGAGGGCTAGAAAGATGATGGTGGAGATGAAGAAGTTGATGATGACTATGATATGTCATCAGATATCAAACTTCTCCTTCCAGTTGTTGATACCGTCCTCTGCAGGATCAATGAAGTCCACCAAGAGATGCCTTATCAGGGTGATCTTGATGCAAGCTTCCTTGCCATCCAGGCGGACGTTCAAAAAGTTCAGAGTCATCTCCAGACTCCACAAGAAGTTGTTCAAGCCAACACCGATGCCATTGTTGTTTTTCACAACAGGGCTGACGATGCTCATGATATCGCCGATCAGTAGACTGGTGTTCTTCAACAGATCCTGGATGTTGTCCGTCAACCAACTCCAGTAATCCCACCTTCTTTCTCTGCCAGTGATCGCGCCCAGCTCCATGAGACGCGTGAGGCAACGACAACTCTAGCCAATGCTCTGTCAAGGCTAGAGGAGGTAATGGTTCTCCAGCATTAGCGCTTGGACAAACTCTCTGGCCAATTCTCTCAAGTATTAGCCAGAGAGGGGGAGATGAGGTCCAATGCTGGTGAATCATCCGATGCTACTCCTGCTCCTTCTCAGGCTGTTGGTCGAGTATCAGCTGAAGCTAAGGCTCCTACAGCTGAAGTGGTTACTGCTCCTATAATCACGACCAACAAAGTTGCTCCATCTGAGGTTGTCGATGTCATCCCTAGGGATGATGCCCCTTCCATCACTGTTTCTGATGATGATGATGATGATGATGAAGATGATGATGAACCTACCATTCTAGACCCCGAAAATGATCTAGATGGAGACGACGACGATGATGATGATGATGAAGATGACTTTACCATCAAGTACCAGAAGCCATCAACTGTCACCAAGGGAGTTGCTCTCAGAGATTCTGCATCCTAGGGGGAGCAAAGGCAAGGTGAATCTACTCCATTAGGGAACTAGGACCCCAAGTCTAAGGGCAAGGCGGTCGCTAAAGAAGGAAACTTGAAGGCATTGTTCAATATCCCTCAACAACCTTTATTTGAAGATTCTACCTCTCAGGTAGTGATTACTCCGTCTCCTATGCTCCTACCGACCAATAGATGTCTCAGTTAAAGTAGTCACTCGACTAGACTAGAGTAAAAATTCCTCTTCGTACCTCTAGTGGTGGTGAGTTCGACTTCCTTTCTGAAGCTGAAAGATTCGAGGCATTGAGGGCTGAAGAAGAGCTAAAGCTTCAGAAGAAGCAGACTGAAGACAGCTTGAAGCTGGCCAAGTCACTAGCTGCGAAGGTCCTCCCCAAGAAAAAGTCCAAGAAAATGGTGAACGCTGTCCAAGCCCAAGCTGGACTTCTTTCTATTGAAGAAGCTGAGCATGAGAAGAATCTCAAGCTGGTGGAAAAGGACAAGCGATGGAGCGAAGCGAAGTTAAAAAAGGGAATCAGTCCCCGCGCGATTATCAGTGTCAGCATAAATGGACGTTCAAAAGACGGTGGAACACTGGTCTCAATGCTCATCACCAGGGACAATCTTGATGTCGTTACTGAGTATCCTTCCTACCTAGGCCGTTATGAATACATCAAATGGATAGAGATCAGACAAGACATTCAGCAATCCAAGTCGAGACACAAGACACTTATCAAGGACACCATCAGTGAGCTCATCAAAAGGATGTCCAGGTATGTCAAGGTCCCTGACAGGCCATCTCTGAAGAAAGGTGGGAAGAAGAAACTCAAGCTCTCTGATCCTGATGATGGACCATACCTAAGGAACGAACATGAAACAAGGTTCTCCTTAGATGAAGTCCTGAAGGGTCACTAGAGTACAAACATTTCTATGCTGAATCTTGACTTGCCAGATAAGGGTCCCTATACACCCAACTCTGTGCATTTTAAACCTGAGTTAGGAGTTATATTTCTTGACTATGAAGGTGAAGTCAGATTTTAGAGAATGTCAGAGCTACATCTATGTCCAATGGGTCATCTGATTTACTTCTTGCTCTGGATAGATAATAGCAGGCCTGGAAATTTCGTAGATCTGAAGATACGAAAGGAATTCCTACGTCGAATAAACCTTGGTGAAGATGTACCTAGTTACATAGATCTAAGTTTTCTAGAATAGTTTCTTTCTGTAACAACAATCCACTTTTCCTTGTAACTTCTTGTACTATGTCTACTTTCAGTGATTATACTTATAGTTTGTAAGTACTAGACATGTACTGTAATACTTGTAATATTTTCAATGATAATAAAATGAGTATTCTATGTAATTCACTGAAAAAGATTCCTGAAAAAAGTAATAGGGACACATGTTTATGAGTTCCAGTGTAACTTTTTAACTGACAATCTATAAGTCAATGAATAAGCTTTCAGTTTTAGTTTCCATACTTGTAATTTTCTTAGATATAACTTAGGAAAATTCTCAAACTGAGACTGACTCACTGAAAAAGATCCCAAAATAGTAAAAAGGGACATGTACTTTATATGTAGCTTTTCCATACTATTATTTGATAAGACAAATTTCTTTATGTTGCCTTGTTATCATCAAATAGGGGGAGATTGTTGATCCTCTCTTTCAGTGATTTGATGATAATCCCTTTTCACTTATACGTTGTATTTATGTTTCTGTCTTTTCAGTTCCAGCGATCATCACTGAGCCTGTTCAGTGATCGCTGAAGAACTTGTATTGTAAATCAACCAGAGACAGTGATACTTCAAGAAAACAACACTCACACCAAAGAACCTTCAGCAAATTTCGAAGACTGAAACTGAAGATTAGAGATTGGCGAGTACGTGATCTGAAGCAGTACCCAGTGATTACAAGGCTGTCTACAAATGTGTGAGGACTGCTGAAGCCTCAGGAAATGATGAAGAGACCTTCAGGTCTTTCCAGCATTCAGCTATCAAAAGAAGCTTGCTTAGCACGACTGTTGTTGTCTTGTCCTTATGCACACAAAGGATATACCCATACCCTTATAATAGTTGGTACGGTACAGTGCCGACTAGTCGACTCTATTGTCCACGAACTTTAGGTAAAGATGTTTGCTCATGAATAGTACCTTTTGTACTATTCACTGTAGCAAAGGACAAGCCTTCCTCTTAAGGCTTGACAGGCACTCTAATCCTACCATATTCCATTAAATGAACATTTAATGCACTGGGTATAAATAGAAGTGTTTCTTCTCCATGCAGAGTGTGCGCAACTCACTCTCTAAACCTAATTCTTACTTCAAGCATTTTCTAGCTTAAGTAAAGCATCTTCTCTTTACAGCATTTCTTTTCTTGTTTGCTAAGAACTCGTGTGTAACCAAAGATTGTTTAGATAGGTTTTTATTACCTTATCTTTCCCCAAACATTCTTGTAAAATCTGTATTGATCTTCTTTATCAATATATATTTTAAATTTGAAAATATAGTGTTTGTATTCATCCCCCCTTCTACAAACTGTTTTACTATTCTTGTAGACCCTCAAGGGACCAACAAATATCCCCTCCTTTATGAACGGAGGACGAAGTATAGGGCACAGAGGTATCAGTTACCGGTGTACTAGCTCCGGGTTCTTCCTGATGGTTAGGATCCCTTATTATTTCTGGGTAATTTGGGGCCTAACGTCCCAACAAATTCACCAAACATTCTTGGAATTTTCCCAACTCAGCTGCCAGCATTTCCTGAGTAATAAAACTGGAATCAGGAACATTATGTCCACCCCTTGCTCTTTCTCTTCCACGGCCAGACATTGAACTTTCTTGTGTCGACAATTCCTGTTCCATACGAGTTCCTTGTCTAGTACTTCTCCCTCTTCCTCGACCTCTACTGCGACTTCGCGTTTCTATTGTCATCATATTTTCCGGGTCTTCTCCTTGGGTTACATTTCTTCTTCCCCGACCTCTTCCATAACTGGTAGAGGTCCTTTTTGATTGGTTAGGATTATTTGCCATTTATCAGTGTACGTCTCTTTCTATCACATTTAAACATATATGATTATTCACATAATCAAAGCATGATAACGCATTTATCCTCAAGTCTATCCATAACTCAGGATTATATCAGTCATATATAATCTAACTTTCTCATAATAGGTTCAGCTATAACATATTCCCATGTTCATAGTCCTAGTGAAACCTATTATCATAACTTCCACACCTCCAGTTTAAGTCTAAGTATTACCAAATACCCATATCTCTTAAACCTGGCTCTGATACCAACTGTAACAACCCACAATTTCCTCAAATTGATAATTCACATAATCATATCCATGAAGCAAAAACGCAATATTGTTTACATAACTTGAGAAATTATGGGATAACAAAAACTTTGTTTAATACACTTATAAACATCTAGCTATTGATTAAACTTTCCCTTTGCCTTTGTCTTGTGATGTATGATGACCTGCAAAACAGATTAGTCCAACAACTGAGCATTAGACCCAAAAGGTCTAGTGAGTGTACAAAACTCATACAAACAACACACATCCCAATCTAGTAGTTTAGAAACAGACCTGTATAGTCATAAGTATTTTTTTTTATCTATATTTATTATAGATTATCTCTCTCATGCGGTTACATCGACATTATATCACTCTCGCTGTTACACCGCCATTATATCTTTTTCGCAGTTACACCACCATTTTATCTTTCTCCTGGTTACACCGCCATTGCATTTCTCTCGCGGTTACACCGCCATTGCATCTCTCTCGCGGTTACACCGCCATTGCATCTCTCTCGCGGTTACACCGCCATTNTCTCTCGCGGTTACACCGCCATTGCATCTCTCTCGCGGTTACACCGCCATTGCATCTCTCTCGCGGTTACACCGCCATTATATCTTTCTCATTAAATCCATTACTTGAAATTTTGGTATAAGCTTGACCGGACATGTAATCCGGTCAACTTCAACCGGATAAATAATCCGGATACTGGCCGGATAAGAAATCTAGACAACACACTTTGGATTATAAGAGTTTCACTTCAATCCGGATGAGTCTTAAGCGATTTAGCCATTAATCCGAATAACTCTTGACCGGTTTAAGAAGTAAACCGAATGATACTTGACCGATTTAGGGTTTACGTCGTAGGAGCCTTCGTCCGGTTTAGGATAAATCCGGAAAACCTTCGTCCGGTTTAAGATGAATCCGGACAACCTTCGTCCGGTTTAAGATGAATTCGGACAACATATACATAATGAAATTTAATATAAACAGTACTATTAACAACAATATTATGTACATATAATCATTTTTTCAAAATATTATACACTCACCTTGCTTGCTTTTGACCGATTTAGAGACTGTGTTTCTCTTCTCTCAATTTTCTAAAGAAAACTCATCCAAAAACCCCCCTTTTTCTTTCATATGCACTCCCATATACACACACACCTCCCAAGATTACTTACACTATATATATATATATATATATATATATATATAAGTACTTACACATTGAAAACCAAATATTTATACCACCCAATTAGTCTCAAATGTTATAGTATATCTTTGATAGATTGTTCAAAATAGAGAAAAATAAGGTTTTTGTTATAGAACAAACGAAATAGAACAACAATATAATAGAGAGATGAAATATGTAGTTTTCATTAGTCATAAGCTTTTAGTATAAGAATGAGTTACAAGTAGATAATTATGAGAAATTTTAGTTATAATCTAAATCTAATATATCTATTTTTATCTCTATCGTCATATCCTTTAGACGATGACATACTTATCCAACAACACTCTTCCTTGTACCGAGTCAAATGAGTGATGGTGCACAGTTGTTGCCTCGTTATATGTAACACCCCTTTGTCCACATTTGCATAAAACACATATATTTCATATAGCATGAAATACAAATATTACACACTGGTCCTAAATGTACACATTGCTACATATAAAAGTAGATACAAACTTTTTTTGCTTTTCACAAAGTATGTAAAACCCGAAAAAAGGAAATTCGAGGAATAAATAGTTAGTTTTACTTTTATTATTATTCATTATTTTCGGATTATAATATATATATATATATATATATATATATTTATTTATTTATTTATATATGTAAATAAAGAAATTAAAAGAATTTTCAAAATTGGGGTAATAATGAAGAAAAAAACTCAAAATGGAATGAAAAGTGTAAATTTGGCAAAAACATTGAAGCTAGGGGGTCAAATGTAAATTCTTGATAGTTAAAGGGGTGTGTTAGATGTTAACAAGTCTAAACTAGAAGGACCTATTCTGTAAATATGCCATATTCTGATTTTTGAAAATGATGGAACGATGCCGATTTTTGAGGCATCTTATTGGCCCGTTCAGTCAACCAATAGGCCAAAAAAATATAGGAATTAATAGCCAACGTCCCCCTGTACAATTTTCGTTCAAAATTTTTTAATTTTTCTCCAAGAATCGAGAGAGAAATCAGAGCTTCAAAGTCCTCATCCGAAATATCCGTTTATCGACGATTAGAGGTAAAATACTCAACTAAAATTCTTGTTCTTTATATGGTTAACTTCGTTTTTTAGTTCTCTATGGAACCCTAGTAGCTTTACGTTCCAAATTTCGTGTTTTATGGTTAGAAAAATGAAACTCATTTCTTGACGAAAAATTGTGTTCTTTATGTCAAAATATTGGTAAAAATATTACCAAGGTTTTGGTACAAAAAGAATGAAGAAAAAAGATAAAAAAAAATGGGGGGTCAAAATGGAGCTCAAAACAATAAGAAACACGCAGCCATGGGGTTGCTATGTTTCTGGGTTGCGATCGGGTCGGGTCTGGCCCAGATCCAACCCATAAACCTATGGAACCGACCTATTAAAAATGTATATGGATATCTAATTGGAAGGACTCGAACCCACGACCTCTAATTGATAGAGGCATGCCCTAACTACTCCGCTATGAGGTCAGTTCATTCTATTTAGGATTAAAAGTTATTTATATTTAGTAATTAACTGATTTTTCTTAATAAATTTCTATTATAACCTCAAGAGTTTAGGAAACTAAATTTAACCTGTAAAACTTTCTTAAATCCAGAAAGTTTCCATGAAAATTTTAGATATGTAAATTTTAACTTTATTTTATTATTTGATTTTATAAAATTACCAAAATGCCCCTAAAATTAAAGAGTGTGTATTTTGAGCAATACGTGATCATTTTGCTTTATAAAAATACTGTCAACGTTGAAATTTACTACTTTAACTATGTAATTATTTGGGGATAATTAGAATGAATCATTTAAATAATTAGATGATTTTTTTAATGAGATTAAAACGTAGCTTTTGAGTTTTATATATATATATATATATATATATATATATATATTGTCTAGACATTTATTGATTAAAAGATGATTTTATGGAGTTGTAAAATGATTAATTGACTATATGAGATGTTACTCAGGTTATAAATTTATTAGGATGCTTTTAACTCGAAATATGTAAATATTAACCTATCTATCATATAATAGATAACTTAAAAATCACATTTATGATGTCGTTTTAAGATCTATAGCTAGATGAGACACCTTATGTCGAAACTGACGATTCCTGTAATTTTAATTGATGTGAGGAGCGTTCTTAAGCATAGTTGACCAAGGTTGACCCTAGTCGACGTAGTTAGGGTTGTAAACGAACCGAACGAACACGTACAGAGGCTTGTTCATGTTCGTTCGTTTAGCTTAACCGAATAAAAGAACGAACACGAACAATAAACGAATGAAAATAATTGTGTTCGTGTTCGTTTATGTTCGTTCGTTAACATGCTAAACGAACAAACATAAACGAACGAGTTAAACGAACATAAACGAACAGACCTAAATGAACATAAACGAACAGACCTAAACGAATATAAACAAACGAACACCAATACTTGTCATTCAATTAACTATTACTCACCAATTATCCATAGTTTAAACATAACAAAACAATCACCATTCATCAACCATCATTAATATACCAATACTTAAAAGGCCCAATACTTAAAAGGATTTTTAAAATTTGAATCCAAACTAAATAAATAAAAGTTATATATTAAAATTAATATATAAACGAACATAAACGAACGAAAATAAACGAACATAAACGAACGTAAATGAACGAACGTTCACAAAAATAAATGAACGAACGAGACTCTTGTTCATGTTCGTTCATTTAATTAAACGAACAAATTTTTTTGTTCATGTTTGTTCATTTATTAAATAAATGAACATAAACGAACATCCCGCCGAACGGTTCACGAATGGTTTGCTGAACGTTCGGTTCGTTTACAGCCCTAGACATAGTTGACTGTAAGTTGACCTTTATGTTGGCCTTTGGGAGAAATTAACCATTAATGCATTATTCGATAATATAAATTGTAGGTTACCAGTCAGTTGATAATAATATATCAGAACTCAAATTATGATAAAATAGCATATAATTGTGTTCAAAAACATCCCAAATACGAACCCATACGGTTCCTTATAAAAGCATTTCAAATAGGCCTTTTAAATAAAAACTTACCTTGTGTAACAATTAGATGAAGACTTTAAATCGGAAACGAAAATCAGATAAAAAACAAGCTTTTCTTCTTCCTTTTATTGTCTTCGTTCGAACTCAAGAGCCAAAACACACACCAACTTTTTCTTTCTCTATTATCACTTCCAAAACAAGAGAAATAAAAGAAAAAATAAAACATATATATACTTTTGAGATAAGGGGTGAAAAAGTTAATATTTTAATACCCAATTTTCCAAACACACCCCTCAACTTCCACAACTTAACAGAATTCACCCTAAACTTTTAATCCAATAAACTCGATTATAACAATATTCTCCCCTCAAAAGAACTTCGATTATGTCATCCTTATTTCAAATTATACAACTCTACTGATTATGCCACCCTTATTCCAGTCAGTTGATAATAATATATCAAAACTCAAATTATGACAAAATAGCATATAATTGTGTTCAAAACACCCCAAATACGAACCCATACGGTTCCTTATAAAAGCATTTCAAATAGGTCTTTGAAATAAAAACTTACCATGAGTAACAATTAGATGAAGTCTTTAAATCGGAAACGAAAATCAGATAAAAAACTATTAAGCTTTTCTTCATCCTTTTCTTTTCTTCGTTCGAACTCAAGAGCCAAAACAAACACCAACTTTTTCTTTCTCTATCGTCTCTTCCAAAACAAGAGAAATAAAAGAAAAAATAAAACATATATATACTTTTGAGATCAGGGGGTGAAAAAGTTGATATTTTAATACCCAATTTTGAAAACACACCCCTCAACTTTCACAACTTAACAGATTCCACCCTAAACTTTTAATCCAATTAACTCGGTTATAACAATATTCTCCCCTCAAAAGAACTTCGATTATGCCATCCTTATTTCASATTATACAACTCTTTTGATTTTGCCACCTTATTCTATATCAAAACTCAAATTATGATAAAATAGCATATAATTGTGTTAAAAAACATCCCAAATACGAACCCATACGGTTCCTTATAAAGGCATTTGAAATAGGCCTTTGAAATAAAAACTTACATTGTGTAACAATTAGATGAAGACTTTAAATCTGAAACGAAAATCAGATAAATAACAAGCTTTTCTTCTTCCTTTTCTTGTATTCGTTCGAACTCAAGAGCCAAAACACACACCAACTTTTT
>NW_020201633.1:23524-32507 GCF_001531365.2 Cynara cardunculus var. scolymus
TAATAATATATCAAAACTCAAATTATGATAATAAATAGCATATAATTGTGTTCAAAAACACCCCAAATACGAACCCATACGGTTCCTTATAAAAGCATTTCAAATAGGCCTTTGAAATAAAAACTTACCTTGTGTAACAATTAGATGAAGACTTTAAATCGGAAACAAAAATCATATAAAAAACAAGTAAGCTTTTGTTCTTCCTTTTCTTCTCTTCGTTCGAACTCAGGAGCCAAAACACCCACCAACTTTTTTTTTTCTTTTTTATCTCTTCCGAAACAAGAGAAATAAAAGAAAAGATAAAACAAATATATACTTTTGAGATCAGGGGGGTGAAAAAGTTGATATTTTAATACCCAATTTTTAAAACACACCCCTCAACTTCCACAACTTAACAGAATCCACCCTAAATTTTTAATCCAATAATCTCCCCTCAAAAGAACTTCATCCCAAAATTCAATTAGTTACACAGATGAGGATATTTCTTTTTCATTTCAGATTGTAACTCCCATTTAGCCTATTGCCCTTTATGGAAACGCCACTGAACTTTCACTAGACGAATTTCTTTGTTTCATAAAACATTTATTTAACAGTCAATGATAGCTTCTGGGGTTTCAACAAAACATAACTTTTCATCAACTTGAATTTCGGTTAAGTGTACAAACAAATTGGGGTCAGCCAAACACTTTCGCAAATTTGAAACATGGAAAGTGTTATGAATAGCACTAAGCTTAATCGGTAGATCTAATCGATATGCTACTTCACTAATCCGATTACTGATAAAAATGACCCAATATACCTTGGACTCATTTTACCCTCTTTCCAAAACTTACTATCCCTTTCCAGGGTGAAACTTTCAACATCCTTCGATCCCGCACTTGGAATTCAATCAGTTTACGACGTTTCTCAGCATAACTTTTCTGTCGGTCCTGATCTATTTTTATTGTTTCACGAATTTGCTTTATCTTTTCTGCTGTTAATTGAACAATCTCTAAACCTGCTAATTATTTCTCTCCCATTTCATTCCAACACAATGGTTTCCAACCCTTTCTGTGATATAGAAGTTCATATGGTGCCGCCTGAATGCTGGAATAACTGATTGTAAGCAAAATCAATCAAAGGTAAATGGTTTTCTCACGAAGCTCCAAAGTCAATAATACAGGCTCGTAACATATCTTCAAGAGTCTATATTGTTCACTCATATTGCTCGTTAGTTTATGGGTGATATGTTGTACTCAACCGCATTTGAGATCCCATTTATTTTTGAAAGCTTCCCCAAAATCTCATTGTAAATCGACTGTCCTTATCTGATATAATTGACAACAGGACACCATGTCGAGTTTCGATCTCATCGATATAAATTCTCGCAAGTCTTTCCAATGAATAGGTCTCTTTAATCGGTAAGAAATGTGTTGATTTTGTCAAACAATCCACAATAACCCAAATAGCATCATAACCTTTCAATGTTTTCGGTAGCTTCATTATAAAATCCATCGTAATATGATCCCATTTCCACATTGGAATTTCTAATGACTGTTAACTTTCATAAGATTGTTGATCTTCTACCTTCATTTGCAGACACGTCAGACAATATTCCACATATTGCACAATATACTTATTCAAACTTGGGCACCAATAAAATGGTTTCAAATCTCTATACATTTTGTTAGTACCCGGATGAATAGAATATCGAGACTTGTGGCTTTCATTCAATATCTACTCTCGATTATTACCGAAATGAGGTACCCATATTTTATCTTCAAAATATAGAATTCCACGATTATCTTTTACCATATTTGACATCATTCCACCAATTCGTTCTGCTTTTAGATTTTCTTCTTTTAAAGCTTCATCCCGACATTTCAATAACTCGTCAAGAAGGTTTGAAATTAAATTAGCTCGCAATGCAACAGTTTTGATGTTCCACTCTTTTCTTTTCGATTTAGTGTGTCAGCCACCACGTTTGCCTTTCCAGGATGATATAGAATTTCACAATCATAATCATGTACCAGTTCTATCAATCGTCGTTGCCTCATATTTAACTCCTTTTGATTGAATAGATGTTGAAGACTTTTATGATTTGTATAAATCTGACACTTGGTCCCCAACAAATGATGTCTCCAGATCTTTAAAACAAAAAAAAAATGGTTGCAAGTTCCATATCATCTGTGGGATGTTTCCTTTCATGATCCTTCAGTTGTTTGGAAGCATAGGCAATGACTTTTTCGCATTGCATCAAAACACAACCCAGACCCAACATCAAAGCTTCACTATATACCATAAAATCTTCCAAATCTTCTAGTAATGACAAAATCGGAGCGCTACACAATCTTTCTTTTAACAATTGAAAAGCTTTTGCTTGTTCTTCTTCCCATTCTTACTTTACATTCTTTCTCGTTAATTTTGTCAGAGGTGCTGCAATACGCGAAAAGTTTTGTATAAACTTTCTGTAGTATCCGACAAACCTAGAAAACATCTAATATATGTTGGCGTTCACGGTGTTTCCCATTTTTCCATGACTTCAATTTTAATTGGATCCACTTTAATGTTTGTTTCTGAAACCACATGGGCTAAGAATTAAACTTCCCTCAACCAAAATTTGCATTTTTGACAATTTGGTGTACAACCTTTCTGTCTTCAAAAGTTCCAAAAGTATACGAAGATGTTCTGCTTGTTGTGCTTCTGATTGAGAGTATATAAGAATATCATCGATAAAGATAATAATTTTTTATTGAGATATTGATTACATACCCTATTCATTAAACCTATGAACGTGGCTGGTGCATTTGTCAAACCAAAAGGCATCACTAAAAACTCATGGTGCCCATATCTGGTACGGAAAGCAATTTTAGCTACATCTTCTTTCCGAAGCTTCAATTGATAGTAGCTTGATTGTAAATCAATCTTTGAAAAATAGCTAGGTCCAACCAACTAATCAAACAAGTCATCAATTCTGGTTAGAGGGTATTTGTTCTTTATCGTCAGTTTGTTCAGTTCATAGTATTCCATACACATTCTCATTGATCCATCCTTTTTCTTGACAAACAACACAGGAGCACCCATGGAGACGTACTAGGTTTGATAAAACCTTTATCTAGTAATTCCTTCAACTAAGTCATTAACTCTTTCAGTTCAGACGGAGCCAAACGATATGGTGCACGAGCCACTAGTGCCACAACCTTTCAGTTTATACTGACCAGTCTGGAGGTAGACTGTATAATTCATATGGAAACAATTCTGTATAATCACTAACCACCGGTATAGATTCCAGTTTACTCTTTTCCTTCTTGGTATTGATTACATATGCTAGAAAACCTCGACATCCCTTCTAAATACACTTACAGGCTTTCAAGACAAAAATCAAGCTAGTGTGACGATCTCGTTGATCACCATATATCACAATCGGTCCCTTACCTGGTAGATAAATATAAATCATTTTCTTGTTGCACACTATACTTGCTTGATTTTCTGATAACCATTCCATACCCACCACTACATCAAATTCCCTTATAGGCATAGGAAATAATCGAATTGGCACCACACACCCTTATACCTCAATTTGGCAGTTATTAAAGACTTTGGTGACAAAAATCTAGCTATCATTAGCAGTATCTACTACTAATGCATAGTCTAAAGGTACATGTTTTATGTATAAACAGTCAACAAATGAAGGTGACACAAAAGAATAATTTACACCAGAATCAAATAACACCTTGGCATATATAGAGTTAACAAGAAACATACATTTCACTACATCCGGTATTTCTTCAGCTTCCCCTAGACATTTGGAAAGATTCCCCTTTTGTTTTCACTAGTTCATTCCTTTTCTTACCCCCATGATTGTTCTAATTAGCACCAATGAAATTTGATCTTTGATTCCTTAACTGAGGACAATCAGGTTTAATATGACTTGTGGAGTTGCAACGATAACAACGTTGAAGTATTCGAAAATCTCTGGAAAGATGTCTCAGTTCTCCACATTTGTAACATCTTCTTTAATCAACATTACATTTTCCTTGATGAATACGGTGACACCGTGCACAAGGCCTTCCATTAAAATCTCTGTGTTGGTCGATTATCATTTCTCACAAACTTTGGTCTACAGAATTCAGTTGATGATCCTTCCCACAAACTTTGGTCGATTATCCCCAACCTTTTCTCCCAATTGCTTGTTCTTGTTTCTTTAGTTGTTTGAGCATCATCAACTGAAGATGGAAAAGTGATAGGATCCATCACAATCACAAATTCTCGGTTGGAAGGTTTCAATCCCTAAATATATCTTTCAACTTTGCGGGCCTCCGTAGAGATGAAATATTCTGCAAATTGGGAATGTTCTAGAAATCTCTTAGTATATTCTCGAACAGTCTTATTTCCCTATTCCAGTTTCAAGAATTCCTCCTCTAACTGTCAATTTGTAGCCTTTGGACAAAAATGCTCTTTGAACCTGTTAGTAAACTCCATCCAAGATATTGTTCGAAAAATATTTGGTTTGGATAAATATTCCAGTTCCCACCAAAGCGTTAAATTTCAACATAGATACAAGAAACCTAACAATATCTTTGTACGAACATTCACCGGTGTTAAAAACTGACTCAATCTCTTTCAACCAACACATTGCTTTGATTGTATCTCATTCACCAGAAAATGTCAGAGGTTTACGTGTTAAAAACATTTTGATATCACCTCTTTTTTCAACAATAGGAACTTGTGAATTAATCTCGACTTTTTAAGTTTCAACATGGGTGGGGTTTCTCAATAAAGATATTAGCGTATTTTGAAGTTTTCCAATTTCTTCAGCCAACATATCTCTGGTAACATATTCAGGGTTTTGAGTCTGATCTCGATCCATTAATCTGTTTTTGTTCTGTTCGTCATTCGTACTGTCCTGAATTGATTCTTCATGTTTAGTATGAATTTCAGGAAGAATAATTCTTCCTCTTATCCGGCCTCTGCCTCAACCAACAGGTGGATTTTCTAGAATATTCTCTGGTGGACTATTTCTTCCCTCTAAGGTAATTAATGCAATCCTCTCAGATCTTCGTGAATTGCATGCCATCTAATAATTTATATGAATTTAATATACACATAATCACATTTCTAAATAGAATAAGGTATTCAAGCACAAATATATACCTGTAAACCCATGATTACTTTGGTCAGTTGTAATATGAATTTACCTTACATATCGTTTTTCTAACCATTATATTTATTTCCAAATGTTCTATAGATGGCAGGGACCATTATTATGAAAATAATATAATTTAAGTCTAGACATCAAATTGAATACCTAAATCTCGTAAACTCAGACTGTTGAACCCAGATACTCTTAATTGGTAGAAACACAGTTTATGAAATATAAGAATCAAACTCAAATAGTGTAACTTAACTAATTAAATGAGATATTCAAGATGAAAGTAAGAACAGTGAATAAACTTGAATATACCGAATGCTTTTATTGATAGAAAGATGAACAATGAAAGCACAAAATGTAATCTCATAGAAAATGCGTATAGTGTAAGTCAGTTCCTTCAAGTGATTTAAACCTGAGGCGGAACCATCCTTTTATACTCCTAGGTCTAACAAACTATGCTATAAAATAGGCATGAAACTCTGAGTTGACTGGTTCTGCATCCTTATCTTTGACTTCCCTTGAAAAGCGGAGCAGACTTGGTCAAGCCGCCTTAAATCTGTTAGACGCTTGCGAGAATGTCTGGGCTAACACACGCATGTTCCATGGAAAAGATAGCTAGAAGCTCTGCATGAACATACAGAGGCTTTGCATATGCAGAAGCTCTGCATGTACTATGTAGAGGCTCTGGGTCTTGGAGTTGTAGCTTTAAGTCAAGCACTTGTGCTTTTTGGCGCATAAGTCTTGAGCGACCACGGGGATAGAGCGCGGGCTCTGTATGAATTGAACCTTCCCTCTTAAGTAAGAGCTCTGGTTCTTGATCTTCTGCATGAGAGCTCTTAGTCCAGACCTCTTCAAATAGACTAAGTCCTATTCGACTAGAGTAAGAGACTTCTTACTTACACTTTCACAAGTTGGGGTCTAACAATCTCCCCCTAAGTGTAAATAGGGCAGGCTCTTACTTGAATTACAAAACAAAGTCTCTAATTGAAGCAAGAGGTTAAAAGGAACCTCTGAATTACATTTACTATCTAAAGAAGTACAATACGATTTGAAATGGAAATTACATCAAATTAAGGATAGAAAAGTGCTTACAAAAGATAAGAGGCCTAAATATTTTGAAGTCTAATGAACTTCCTAAGAAGTTCATAAAACTCTAGCATGTTACGTATAGACCTAAGGATAATTCTTGCTTGCTCCTTTGCTCATGGGGAGTTGTCTCTGCTCCTGACTAGATTATCACTTATGTAGCGTAGAGTAGAGTTGGAGTATTTATAGTTTTGGTTGTCTCGTAAGAAGATCTTCTTTTTATGCTCGTTTTGAAACACCACTCCCACTTCTGGTTCCACCAATACCATCCAGGAGGGGATGCTGTTGATGCCCTATAGATCTTCATTTGGTGCAGTGACAGTCAGTTGATCCACTCCTAGATCCAAAGCTAGTTAGAAGTCGAACTTGCATCTGAAGTCGAGTAGGTCTGTTATTGTTTGGCGTACGGCAGAGTTGGCAACAACGTATTTGACTCCTTTGTCCTTCTTGTGATATGTGAAGTAGAACAGAGAGAGAAGATCCCATGGATTCAGATCAATAAGGTCACAATCTGTGAACCTACAGATCTGTTCGCGAGACCTCTCCACTGTGTACTCGTAGAATACAATCTAGTTACGCACAAAGGTATGCTTCTTTATGTCAAGGACTTGATTTATTCCATCGACGAAGTGGACTGTAGTGTTGGGCTGAGTGTAGCGATCTAGGAATCTCTGCCTGATGTACTCTTGAACCATAGGATGAAGACTGATCTTCTGGATCGACGTCTTTTCTTGTAGGTTGTAAAGGAACTGATTGATCTCCTCACTGTCTACCTTTTCCTTAATTGGTTTATCAAGGGGTGTTGGAGTGAACATGGCATTCATACTTTCCTTGATCATTTGAACACAATCAAATGGATGCTTTCATTTTGGCCCACTGGTTGTGCCTTCTTAATCTGCTATGTTTGGCTTGACAGGTACCCGCTGCCTCATAGCAGGAGTGACAACTGGTCCCTTGAGCAGGGACCCTAGCTCTGTGTGTTTGTGGTTATGGTGGAGGAGCAACAACAATAACGCCTTCTAGAGGGACGACAACTGGAATGCGCAGGAGTGAAGGATCAACGACATTCAAAACTACCACCTCTTCTTCTTGTTCTTGTGCTGGAGCAGCTGTGTCCATGGCGTATTCATTTGATGAGGATAGAGCCAGGTCAGAATTTGACAATTCATAGACAGATAAGAGATCTATGACCTCTATGTTCTTTTATAGCCCAGCTGGCTTTGCCTGTGATGCCATAGGCATTTTCCCTTTGCGAAGCGCCTTTGCATTGCCTGGCGCTGGTTGGCTCTGTGCCCTCTGCCTTGAATGATCTTGGGCTGCTTGGTGTGGGGCAGAGCACGTTGGTGCAGATGGGGCAACCATACATGGAATGGATGTGGGATAGTTCTCCCCCTCTTGACGATTTTGAGGACCAGACTCATCTGGATCCTCATCATCATCAAGTAGTGTCCTCTTCAACGGCTCAACACAAGGAGATGGATCCATTCGTCTCTTTGGCCGCTGGTCCTCTGCTTGAGACATGGACTTGATCCTCTTCTCAAGAACTTTGAGAAGCTCTTCGACTGCATCACCAACCTTTCGAATTTCATCGTCCGAGCGGTAATTGAACTTGGCCAGAGAAACTTTGATGGCCTCCACTGCTTCTGTGGCTTTGCTTTTGAAATCTGAAGTGAAGTCCACCACCTTCTGCAGAAGTCTGTCACCTAGAACATTCATTAAACTATGTGTGACATAATCCACAGGTACATTCAGAGGGATGATCACTTGTGTATCGTGGGAAGTTGACGCTTCACCCCTCTGTAAAGATGCTATGACCTTTTGCAAGGTCTCTGCATTGCGTGCCGTTAATTCTGTTAAGATTTTGAGACGAGAAGCATTTGTCAAAGACTCAGCTCTTAATACTGCCAAGGATGCTCGTATCTCATCCAGAGCAGGTGCAGAAGAAGACGGCTTTGCACGGGCCATGATGAGTTTAACTCTTCTAAGGAGAACCGCATAGAGGTGAAAATGAATGGAACTCTTCCCTTATGACATAAGCAGGTAGTGTAACCTTTGGCTCAACACATGGGACAGATTGAGTCCCCATTCCAGGGACGCCTTCATTCCTGACTTGATTGATGTTGGTCGGGGAAGGACTTCCAGAGGATCCTTGTGGTTCTCCTTGAGGAGAATCCACTACCTCTGTTCTGTCAGGGAGAGTATCCAAGGCTGGTTCTGAGCCAGCCAGAGGACTCTCCATGAGTGGACTAAGAGACTGGTCGAGAATCTCCAAGCCTTGTGTACCTATTCCTTGCTTTGAGCAAGGTTGGGAGTCTATGCGGGCAGAGGAAACAAATTCCTCTGAATGGGAAAGTGGCGTGATATGGGGAGACATATCACTTATATTTTTAAAGGTTGCACCCTTTTGAGAGGGTGTTCCCTGTGGTGAGGCTTCCCTTTGGCTGTTATAACCAGAGGTAGATGCGACCTCTGGTTGGATAGGTTGGCTTGGGATCGAGGTGTGCACCTCTGTTTCAATGACCTCCGTGTCTCGACCACCGAAGTCAGATGATTCGTTTGTACTGGGAGTTAGGGTGGTAGAACAAGTGTGCTTATGTAGCCTCGGCTGCTTTGGCTTGCCCTGAGGCAGAGCAGCTTCTGTTCCTCCTCCCTCTTCTTCCTCTTCTTCCTCCTTGCTCTCACTTTCTTCCTCCTCTATACTCTCCTTGTTGATCCCAGATCTCTCAATAACACTTATAATCTAGTTATGAATAACCAAATTATAAT
>NW_020201633.1:35502-37639 GCF_001531365.2 Cynara cardunculus var. scolymus
CTCTTCCTCTTCCTCAGCTTCAGAGGCTGAGTAAGTGAATCGAATGTGTGTTCCCTTTGATAGATCAAATATCGAGGGAAGGGGTGCACGAAACGTAGATCGCTCTGAACGATCTATAGGTTCAACATCAGAAGCAACGAATGCTTCTATGTTTGTGGGGGGTTATGGCGAGCCCTGAGGCGAAGGGGCTCTTCTTTCTTCATCACCTCTCTGTTGAGAGAGGGGTGATGGATGATGAGGTTCCTCGACTTGATCATCTCCAGAGGCCCGAAGGATGACCTCTAGATGGTTGGCTTGGGTTGGGATTGGACTGGGTCGTCCTTTTTCAATATCCCTTTGGCTTTGATCACCAGGGATAGTGGATGTGGTTGCCCTTTGGGTAGTAGGTTTAGAAAGATGTTGGTGAGGGCCGGGGGAGTCACTAGCATCATCATCATCATCTTCATCATCCGATGAAGACGATGCTTGTGCTCCCTCGTTTCGAGGGGGGACGGCTCTAAGTGCTTCGGGGTAGCTGCCCTTGGTTCGTGGGACAGCATGGAGCGTTCATAGGCTTGGCGTATCGCATTTATCGTTGGAATGACAGTGAGCATAGCCCTTGAGAGTGGTCTGTTGATGCTATACTCGTCCTTGGAAAGAGTTGGGCGATGTCCGTGCATTTTGTAGATCGGTGTGAATGGCTCTRTGGCGGGGAGTGCATTTTTCCTCATCGCATCCCCAATGATGAGAGCAAGGAAGCAAGGGAAGAGGACAGCGGTCAGTGGCTTTCCAGCGGCTTGAAGTTTACACTTCTTCAGCACGGCCGCTTGGATCTCAGTGTAGATGAGGAGGGCGTAATCGATGTTGAGGTTGAAGTGGAGGCCATACATGATCGTCATAATGTTCAAATTTCCTTGGTCGAGGGAGCCTAACTTGCATGTCAGTAACCGGTTCAGAATGGAAAAGAACAAATTCCACATTGGTGGGAGGAATTGTCTTTTGAAATCCGAGATGTTTCTTATCTCTTTGTTGTAGCCTAACATCCTTACAAATCACAGAATGTCCTCGAAGGTTGGTAGCTCGTCATATTGTTCGATTTCGAGCTCTCGTCCTGTTGGAATACATAACACCTTGGAGATCTTTGCTCGTGAAATTTTGACGGTGCAAAGCATATTGTTTGGTGCGTCGATATCGCCCATTATACCGTGACAGGCATCATCAAATTCATAGTTTTGCTAGTACTGTTGAACGTATTTGAGAGGAACCTTTGGATTTACCAGTGTGAGAGCAGGGAAGAGAATGCAGTTTTTGAAGAATTCAATTATTATCCCGTACCTGTCATCATAGAGAGTGTTTTTAAGCTCGATCAGGTGATTATTGGGTTTCATAGGGAGAAAGACGATACCCTACTGTCTGCTCCCGTGGATTAAAGGCGGCTATCGTTGTTGTCGGATTCGTGGGAAGCGGAGGATGCCATTGCTATGGAAGTTTGYAGGTTAGTTTGTGTTCATCAAGAAGTTGTTTGCAGGTTTTGAAGGCGTAAAGATGGTAATGGTGGGGAAGATGAGTATATATAGTGGAGATGGGTGGGGTGATAGAGGGAAGTGAAACGTTTCTTTGATTATTATAATATAATAATCATGAGAAAATGGCGGTTGGGTATTGTATGATGGGATTGGAGGAACGTGAGCCGTCTTGATAGTACGTGCCATAAATGAATTTGGACACGTGTCAHGCTGGGGTTTGGGAGGGAAAAAGAATGAAGCGGCAAAAAGGGGATAGCCTGTTTTGTGTCAGGAGCATGGTTTGAGTGACGTCATAAATGATTTGAAATGAGGATTCATTCCAAATAACTTGGTGAAGACGTTTCCCATAAAAAAAATTTAAAATCTCATCTAATTGTAAGATTAATACTAATTACGAAGTTTTGGTCTTCTAAAAACTCTTGGTGTATAGTTTTTAGTCACAAAAGCTGCAATTTTGTATAATCTAAAAATTTGTTTCAATTAAGAAGAGTTTTATTTTTAAAAAAATTTGCATGGAACCAGAGGAGCTCTGGTTATTCATGACAAAAAGAGTAGGTAACCAGAGGAGCTCTGGTTTTAATGTCAAAATAAGACAATTAGAAATGTTGGATTTGCTTGATATAGAGAATTTG